>NW_027210973.1:0-180000 GCF_029030835.1 Brachyistius frenatus
ACGACATGCTATAGTATGACTTTTTGATCATATTTTAGACGACATGCTATAGTATGACTTTTTGATCATATTTTAGACGACATGCTATAGTATGACTTTTCGATCATATTTTAGACGACATGCTATAGTATGACTTTTCGATCATATTTTAGACGACATGCTATAGTATGACTTTTCGATCATATTTTAGACGACACGCTATAGTATGACTTTTCGATCATATTTTAGACGACATGCTATAGTATGACTTTTCGATCATATTTTAGACGACATGCTATAGTATGACTTTTTGATCATATTTTAGACGACATGCTATAGTATGACTTTTTGATCATATTTTAGACGACATGCTATAGTATGACTTTTTGATCATATTTTAGACGACATGCTATAGTATGACTTTTTGATCATATTTTAGACGACATGCTATAGTATGACTTTTTGATCATATTTTAGACGACATGCTATAGTATGACTTTTCGATCATATTTTAGACGACATGCTATAGTATGACTTTTCGATCATATTTTAGACGACATGCTATAGTATGACTTTTTGATCATATTTTAGACGACATGCTATAGTATGACTTTTTGATCATATTTTAGACGACATGCTATAGTATGACTTTTTGATCATATTTTAGACGACATGCTATAGTATGACTTTTCGATCATATTTTAGACGACATGCTATAGTATGACTTTTTGATCATATTTTAGACGACATGCTATAGTATGACTTTTTGATCATATTTTAGACGACATGCTATAGTATGACTTTTTGATCATATTTTAGACGACATGCTATAGTATGACTTTTTGATCATATTTTAGACGACATGCTATAGTATGACTTTTTGATCATATTTTAGACGACATGCTATAGTATGACTTTTTGGTCATATTTCAGACGACATGCTATAGTATGACTTTTTGATCATATTTTAGACGACACGCTATAGTATGACTTTTTGATCATATTTTAGACGACATGCTATAGTATGACTTTTCGATCATATTTTAGACGACATGCTATAGTATGACTTTTTGATCATATTTTAGACGACATGCTATAGTATGACTTTTTGATCATATTTTAGACGACATGTTATAGTATGACTTTTTGATCATATTTTAGACGACATGCTATAGTATGACTTTTTGATCATATTTTAGACGACATGTTATAGTATGACTTTTCGATCATATTTTAGACGACATGCTATAGTATGACTTTTTGATCATATTTTAGACGACATGCTATAGTATGACTTTTTGATCATATTTTAGACGACATGCTATAGTATGACTTTTTGATCATATTTTGGACGACATGTTATAGTATGACTTTTTGATCATATTTTAGACGACATGCTATAGTATGACTTTTTGATCATATTTTAGACGACATGTTATAGTATGACTTTTTGATCATATTTTAGACGACATGCTATAGTATGACTTTTTGATCATATTTTAGACGACATGTTATAGTATGACTTTTCGATCATATTTTAGACGACATGCTATAGTATGACTTTTCGATCATATTTTAGACGACACGCTATAGTATGACTTTTTGATCATATTTTAGACGACTTTTTTTTAAACGTGTAATTTTATGTCGTCCAAAATATGAAATAAAAGTCATACCGTAGGATGTCCTCCAAAATATCATAAAAAGGTCATACTTTAGTAAGCTGTTGAAAATATCTTAAAAATGTAATGATATAATGATTAAAGAATTAATTATAAAGATTATGAAAAGATCTTGACTTTTTAGGGTTTGGTTTGAAAGAGAAAAAAAAATTCAACATTAATTGACAGTTCAAACACGAAAGACAAAATTAAAGTTTGTACATACATTTAATAATACTTCATTTGCTTCAAATCCAGAGAAACAACCCAAGAGGAATTAAGGGATCTACAGTGTTGTTATCAATGGCCACAGCTGCTTCCTGTTCACGGTAGAGAGCAGCGGGTACCCGCCACCAAATACCTGTTCATTTGTTACCATGAAGAAATCACGCTTGATCATGAATGCGACATCGGCCTGGAGATAAAAAGGCTCAAAATTAATGGGAGTCATTATTGCTGGTTAAAATTCTCACTTTCCTCATTTACAGTCTCTCTTTCGATAAACTGAACATCTTAAAAACGCTAGAATGCAAATGAAGCTCCGGTTTTGTTCTGATTGGAGCACCAGCGACTTGATTCGCGTAATCACAGGTCGCGTTTGTTCGCCTCGTTCCGCGATGCCACTCATCCTAATGAGCGCACTAGACTCCCAGCTGCCTCTGTTTGGGTTCACATTATTTACCGAGCAATTAGTCATGAAGCACGAGCGCCGAGTGGAATATTAGTGTAGAAAGTGATGGAGCAACTACCTCCTCGCTTACAGCAAGGTCCACACACACACACACACACACACACACACACACACACTTCACATTTCAGGCACGAACCTACGGCAGCTTACAGTTGATGTGATAAAACAGTCTTCTTATCCAAACCAATTGAGTTTAAAAAAGAAAAAAAAAGAAAAGTGAAGGTCAAAAGAAAATGGAGCTGAAAGAAAAAGGACAATCGCTTAGTTGAGGCTTTTTTTTTTTTTATATATATATATATATAAAAAGCTGCACAGAATTTTATGGGAGACGCAATAAATTAATCCGTGTAAATCATAAACTGGAGCACAATGGTCCCAACCACCTCTGACGAAGAGTACTTATTTCTTATAATGACTTGTTTACTTTCGTTATTCATTTTTAATGACTTTAATAAATTAAACGGGACATTGTGTTTGTTTTTCAGAAAAATGAAATCTCCCTCTGCCAGATCAGAAGACAAATGAAGATGAAGGAAGACACCATTATCCACTAACTACACCCAAATAATGAAAATAAAAAATCAATAATTTAAAACAAGCAAGTAACAAAAAGAAGAGCACATCTTCACCTAAATAACATCCCTGCGTGTCAGTTACTATTGCCGGGTTTTGTGTTGTTTATATGGATAAATCTTTTCAAAAGTTCAATTTCAAGTGTTGTACATTGAGTGGCTTTCAATGCACAGGAATTCTCAAGCATGTGGTTGTCAAAAACAAAACAAAAACAAAAAAAACACTGGAAACATTAAAAAAATTTCACCTTGTTGCTCCACGAAATGTCAAAATTATTACGATTCATTTCGAGGGTACTTTCTCATCAAAACTTTGTGGCGCTCCGTCCGAGAGTCGTCGGGCAAGTTATTGAGCTGCGCCTCGGCCCCGCGGTGGAGACTCGGGCCTGGATGACATCATTTTGATATCTACCCAGGGAGCGCTCTCCCTCTCTCTCCTGATTGGCCGGCGGTCCCGCGGAGAGGTTTCTCATTACAGACGGTTGTTTTGATGTCTCTCCTCCTTCCAGACGCCGCGCTCAGCACTTTCCGCCGGCTTAATTGGCAACGGCGGCGCGCGGGGAAATGACGCCGAGAGCCGTTAACAAACACTCTGCCGGCTCACCGCAGGTTTACAGATCATACGCTGGAGGAGCGTCAGGAAAGGTACAAACCGTGGTGCGTTTAGGGACGGAAAGGAGGACGGCAACAGAGGCACGCCCGTGGAAACGGTGTACGGGGAGGACTTCTTAAGACTGGAGTCGGTTCAAGTTTTGTAAAGTTTGGTGCTTCGCTGACGTTAGTTTGTCAGTGATGAAGCATCAGTTAAGTATTCTGGCGTATTTTGAATCCAAAATACGCGCGGGAAAAAAAAAAAAAAAAAGCTCGAATTTCAAAACGACTCATCACGGTTTTGGATGCTTTTGCTGTTGAGCTCTTAAATTTTTCATTCTATTAACATATTTTTTTTTTTAATCAATTTTTGACATTTGTGAATTATTCAGAACTGCAGAAGAATCTTTTTTTTTTTTTTAATTTTTTTTATGTGTATCATTTTTTCCCATTCTACTCTAATAAAAGTAAAACAGGCATTTGTTTACTCTGAATGTATAAAACATGAGGCATTTGTAGCGCACTCTGCATAATCTACCCCGGCAGTCTCTTAATCTCATATTCAGTGTAAAAAAAATAAATTAAAAAAATGGACTGATGTGTCCTAACTACGTTGTACCTTTTCCGCCTATTGAAAGTTATTTCGGCTTTTGATGCGACGCGAGTGAAAGATAGACTCAGACGATTAGCTCGGTCCACCATGTTTTGTCTCGTCTTTTTGTCTCTCTCGCGTTCTCCCCGCAGTCATGAATATTCAGAAAGAAGATATTTATGGCTGCTGATGAATATTCTGCACAAAGTCTGCCTGGTAAATTAGGCGAGCAGAGGGAATTGGATCGCCGGTAGGTGCTTCTCTCAAGGCAACGGGAGGAGAGGAAAAATCAACCAACTCTTCTTTTGAAAGGCTAATTTGATGTCATTATTACCACGTCTTGTATGCCAGCAGTCTGGAGAGCCTTTGCTGAATCTCTCGCGCTGTATCCGACCTAAATGTAATACCAACAGTCACAAATGACATCCGTAAGGAACGCGTTTTGAAGCGATGCTTCAGCGACTTGGTCAGAAATCGTCTATTCAGCGGCTGAGGAGTCGCCGAGCAGATATTTCCGTGTTGGTGGCCACCAAAAAGGATTCGGTGGCAGCGCAAAAGGAGGCGACGCGATAATCTATAAGCGATTCGGTTTGCTCTCGCAAAGCATTTTTCACAAATTTGTAGACGCGGGCGTTTTCTCAAGGACATCCTGATCTCGCTGCAAATGAAATCCCTCCACGCCGCCGACCGAAGACATGAAATCTATTTTTGGTGGTTCATTAAAGACGCTTCTATGTGGCGTTCCAACACCCAACATTCAGACTGGAGTAATTGGTGGGGAGGAGGAGGAGGAGGAGGAGGAGGAGGAAGAGGAAGGGGGGGGAGGGGGTTTGGTCCTCATGTTCCACTCGAGATTGAATCTGAATGTTTGCGTTCTTGAACGCGCAACTCCTGCATCACTAATGACGATTTGTAGCGTTAATCAAAGGCGCTGCCGTGGGTGCCAATCACCATGATTACAGAGAGGAACTTGGTTGGGATCACCGCAGCAAAGGATGCTGGGAGCTCACGGGCCCACGTTTTCTTGTGAAGGCGCGCGTGTGTGTGTGTGTGTGTGTGTGTGTGTGTGTGTGTGTGTGTGTGTTGAAGAGAAAAAGAGCAAGAAAGAAGAAGTTAGAGAGACAAAGTGATATTTTTATAGAACGGAACAAATTGGCCAAATTTGGTTACCTTGGCAACGTCACGTAGATTAAAAAAAAAAAAATAAAAAAAAAAATCAGTCCGTTTCAACTTCGTTATGTCTCACATTTAAAGGCTTTGTTTCACCGTATTTAAACTAATTTGTGTTTCATGCGCTGCCGGTAACGGGGGGCACTCGGTTAGCCTGCTTCTACCGATTGCCAGCGTGCGGGACAATTAGGGGACGTCCGTCTATTATAGCTGGCACGCGAGGCGTTTAGGGACATCTAAAATTGTAGCGTTTGTCGACGGCCGTAAGGGGGCCATCTGTAAATGGTAGTATTTCCGAATCGAAATAGCAGCTCCCGGACGCGACGTCAGCTCTACGAGTACGTGCGTCTCCAACGGGCCTCGCACGTCAATAGCCGAGTCTGTCAAGAGGGCGTATCGCGTCCCAAACAGAGGAAGCTCATTTGTTGACCTCCCGAGTATGGATTATGCGCAGAAAACTAATTTAGTTCAATTGACAAAACAAACTGTGCGAATGAAAAAGAAGAAGAAAAAAGAGCGAGAAGTGGAAAATTCTGTGAGCCCGAGAGACGGAGAAACCCTGGAGGCTTAAAAAAAGAATATCTCACTCCAAAAAAAACAAAAAAAAAAGAGACGGGTGGAAAAGAAAATCAAGATGACAAAGACTCAGGTGTGAAGGCAACAAAAAACAACAACAAATGAAGTCAGTTTGAGCTCTCACTGGACGGGGGGAGGGGGGGAGGAGGGGAGGAGGGAGGAGTAGAACTGAACTCCTCTATTTCAAGCACAAAAACCAAACTCTGCTTCTGCCCTCTCACGGCGTCTTCGCCGTCTCCTCCTCCTGCCGGGACACGTTTGGTTTTTTTTGGGGGTGTTTTTTGTTGGTTGTTTCCTCCCCGGTATCGCGGTGATTGGAGGGGAGCGGCGGCTCTGCAGGCATCTGCTCGTTTTGTTGGGAACTGTGTGCAAGTAAACACTTTTCGCTCGTGACCATCTGTCCGAGCTCAGATCTGCATGAGAGTTGGCAGACTCGGCTGGAAGAGACGGAGAGGGGAGGAAGAGCGAGATTGAGACGTCGAGGAGGGAAGAAAGCAAAGCGAAAGAAAAAAAAAAAAAAAAATCAATGAAAGGAAAGTGGGGAAATGGAGAAAGATGGAGGAGCGGTGAGTTCTGTTCTTGTAGTCAAAAGTAAAAAAGAACATTTAGGGATCAAATGTTGTCGTGCCGCCCCGCCGCCCCGCCCCGCCGCCCCCATCCGATTTGATTTTGATGTACAATTCAAAAGTGCCCCGCAACAATAAAACCGTGCCGACGCCGACTCGGCAGAAACCGCACCACGCCACGCACCAAACGGACCGTGGGAATGAACGCGGATCGCACATTTATTGTTGCCCCAAAAGACTTCGTCAGCACTAATGACTCGGGGGTGAGTTGCTCATCTGGTGCGCTTCTCGTTTTTTTTTTGATCTATTCAAGTAGAAAGATGGAGGTCAGTGCGGCATATAAGCAACGAGCACCTCCAAAGATATTTTGGCTGCAAATGCAAAAAGCTCTGCTGTTAAGCTTTAAAAAAAATAAATAAAAATAAATAAAAACGGGGCAAATGAAACAGCAGAAGTACCGAGAAACAGGTGGCGTGTTTATTGACGGCAGTTTCCCCCCCCAGAGCCAATCAGAGTATCGACGGTGGCTTGCTACGTTAGCGGCCTTCAGTCATGAATACTTCCAGTATGTCTAGTCACTGCGGTTAATGGCCTCTTATGACTCAGGGGTTTGCTTTCTTCTTCTTCTTTTTTTTTTAAAGCAGACTCTGATTCTCTCTGGACTTCATTGTGTGCAATGGAGGACAGTGCTACGAATCTCAAGACATTTTAAGAAAGTAAAAAAAAAAGAATAAAAGAGTATTTATATAAAAAGGATATAGCACCGAAGTTCAACAAAAAACGGAGTCTTAAAAGATAAAAGCAGAATCTGGAGTGGAAATTCGGATTTAGATGAAAGGCAACGGGCCAAAAGTCGGCGTGCGAGCGCTGCAGTCTGTATGTTTACGTCTCACTCCATCTGCTTGTCTTTATGACGGGTGTTATCTGTCTGTCTGTCCGACCGTCTGTCTTGTCTGTCTGTTTATCGAGCCGAACAAACGGAGAGGCGGGGAGGGGGGGGGGGGGGGGGCACGCCCGTCCAGAAATGTGGACTTTTAGAAAAAAAAAAAAAAAACTAAATCTCCGAATCAAATCTAAACAATCTGCTTTCCGGTTCGCGTCAGCTCGCCGTGTCGACTCCCACACAATTATCTCCCTTCACCGTTCACAGGCTGGAATAAAAAAAGAATAATTCATGTTTGCGTATCGCCAACAAACACAACGGGGAGTTCAGCGCAACGACGTTCTGCGTACGTCCGACCGTCGGCGGCACGTCACCAGGTGGGAGTGACGCCGCGTGTCGGACGCGAATAAAAAAAATAATTAAATAAATAAAATTAAAAAAAAAAAGGCAGATCAGTTGTCCATCTTTAAAAAGTTGCGGGGAAACATTTTTACGGCCGCGTTCTTACCTGATGTGACCGGAAAACCCGACGACACCGCGTCCCGCCCACCGATAGCCGTAACCTGACTGCACCACGGGCCTGTCAATCAAACAGACGCGCCCCCCCCCCCCCCCAAAAAAAAAAAAAACCCAACCCAGCTTTTTGAGGCTTATTTTCTAATTAATAACAGGATTATTTGTAGATGGACTGCCAGAAAACTAATAAGAAGCAGATAGGGCTGGGGTGGGGATGGGATGGGGTGGGGGGGGGGCAGCAACTGAGAGCACACTTTAGTCTCAAGAATCCCCGTTTTTAGAGCCCCGATACAGAAACTGTACTTCTATAACTCGCCGTTTTGCGACCCGTCAAGTCGAATGGAGCAGGAGAAAAAGGGAACCGGGAACCAAAAGCACGCTAAAGAATTGGGTGACAGGACGTGGCATAAATTCAGGGAAACATTTGGAACACGAAATACAAAAACAGCATCGAGCGCCGTCATGAAAACAAAGAATAAATCGGAGGTTTGAGTCGGGATGGATATTTGTTCAATAAACTCGGAGCTTCAAGCAGACTGAGATAATAGAGTAAGAAAGGCTGAGAAACAAATACTATTTTCCAATTTGGAGGTTGGATGATTCCCTCCGAGCTGCCCACATATTTGATATTTATGGCGTTGCGGAGAGTCGGGATGCGGGACTTCTCCTCCTCCTCCTCCTCCTCCTCCTCCGCCTCCTCCTACAGCAGCAGCCTTCTGATGCGAGAGGAAGAGATCTGGATTTCCGAAGGTGCCCGTTGTGTTGCCATAGATAGAACATGCCGGGGGCCTCGCTGGATGGACAGCTAACAAATCAATCTCCCTGCAGACGGGACCCCCAATCTGGTAAACCCAACGCCCACCTCTCCCCGTTCCCCTGCGCTCCCCCTCCCACGCTGTCTGTCAGTCTGGACAACGGTGGAGGTGGGGAGAGGAGAGTGGTGGGCTTCAGTGTTTCTGCCCCCCCGGGGGCGGGGGTGGGGGGGAGAGAGAGCTGACGAGTACACCCTGGCAAGACATGTAGTCAAATACGAGAGAAGCAGAAACATGTCGGCTTTTTTATTTTTTTTATGATTATTATTATTTTAACAAGGGATGAAAATGAGCTTCCAGCCAGGATGTCTGTAAACATGCACCATGCCGAGTGCGTTTCGTGTTTGAACCTGCAGCTCTGGTACAGGCGAGTTCACATGGAGAGAACACAGGCGGTCATGCCCGGAAGGAGCAACTCCAACGGAGCAGCAACAACAACACCCCCCCCTCCTCCTCCTCCTCCCCCTCCTGCCCTCCCAAATGTATTTTTCCCCAACAAACATTGTGGCTGTGTTCACACAGTGGGAACTTCATGCTCTATAACTGCTGCTCCTGTGGTCCTACCCGCTTTACACTCGGGCTACAAACACAAGATTTAGGTATTTTACACCAACAAATACTCGGGAACAATTCTCCCAATTTCGCTCCGCGACAAAACTTCAAGCTCTCCGGAGTAGTTTGAACAGAACGTGAACGCTGTGACCTCCGTGGGATACAGGTCGTTACAGAGCTGCACGCTGCATCAGCTGTACAGGAGCCAGGTGACAAACCGACAACCTTATTGTATTAAAAATGAGATCTGGGGATGCTGGTGTCTCTTTGGTACAAAGTAAAACACAGCATCATACTCGCATACCGTGTCTTTCTCTTTGATTTTAACTGCTGAAATTGATAATAAACAAACGGCTTCAACTTTAAAATCAGAGCCAACAAGTGCAGGATTTATTTTTGACCCGGCGGTAGAGAAGTCGACTAATAACCAACTCAAGGCTGAACGCCCAACCGCTAAGCATTCAAAAGTTGTAGTTTACATCCCTATCTCACCATGATTGTTGTCATAAATTCTTAAACATGGATGCTCCCTCCTGCCGTCCGGCTTCCTCTCGCTAAGCGCGTCTTGTATTTGGTCATTTTTTTCCCGTCTCCTTTTGTGATGACGGTACGTGTGACGAAAAGTAGTCCGGACGAAACCCAAATCTAGAGAAAGACAAAAACGTGGACGAGCTTCTCCGGCAGCTCCCAGGAAGCCAAGGTGGCGGGTTGGGAAGAAGTCGGGGCAACCTGATCTTCTTAAAGTTAGAAGGAGCCTCGTTACCAGCCTGGTAATGTGACGAGCCGATGCTACCTGCCGTGCACAAGAAATCGGTGACGTTACGCAAGATGAATTCATCTCGATACAAACGGTATCGTTTCTTTCTACATCTCTACTGAAAACACATCAATAGCTCATTATATATTAATAAATCGCCCCGCTCTAACACAGAGCTCACTTTTCCTGCCTTCATGTCCTTGAGCTTTTTATTTATTTGAATTTTTTTCTTCCTCTTCCCTTCACTGCCTATTTTTCTCAGGACAGTGAGAAGTGAAACATCTGGAAATAAATCCATAAATATTAGAAGTTTATACTCTCCCCAAAATCTCGCAGCCTCCTTAACATATTGAGAGTCTCAGCAGAACGTGTGAACACGACCCTCCCATCGTTAATATTCTGTTCATATCCTGTTTTCCCGCTTGCTTTACATTCTATTTGTGTGCTGCTATTCTAGTTTCATTTCCCCGCTGAATCCTCTTCTTCTGCGGCTGCAACAACTCTTTTCCTCTGCCGGGATCAGCAAAGTTTAATCTGTAATTTAGTTACAGAGCTGCTGGGTAAATTCCCCCCCCCCACAGCACCCAGGCTGCTTGAGTGGAGGGGAACTGGGACAAAGTCTGGGAGGTAGCTGTGAATCCCAAAACTGACCCCAAACTCTGACTTTTGAGATGACTTCAGGTGTGAAAGTCCCGGTGCAAATTACTGATGCACTTTGTTTGGAGCTTAAACGAAGCGTACTCGATCCTCGGGCAGTCAAAAGCGAAGTGGGGGGGTGGGGGGGGCCGACCCGTGCACGTTTACAAAAGCGAAAACACCGGTCGCGTCACCGAGGGCTACACCGGTTCGCGCGGCCGTCCGGTCCCAGTTGAAGGAGGGGCGGGACGAACGCGGCTAACCGCCGACACCGGTCGCCGATCGGTTCGCGCGGGTGCTTAAAAAAAAAAAAAATGAGCCGGAGTTCCCAGACAGTTATCGCAACGAAGACGGCCGAGGCCGCGAGCGACAGTCGGCGCAGCCAACCCGCAAATTAAAGCTGAAATTCAGCATCTTAACCTCGGTTAAAAAAAAATACCAAACAGGGTTCCTGCAGACTGCACGTAAATTAGCTGCAACGACCCAACCTGACGCTCACGACATTCGCATGGAAAGAAAAAAAAAAAAACAGAAAAAAAAAACCTAGTTACCAGCTCATCAAGACCGTCTTTAACCAAGTTGTAAATTTAATGACGACTATCAGACGTATAAATGAGAAAGGAAATGCAGAAAGGAGATAGATTCTCATTAGAGGCTTTACTAACTGCTTTTTTTTTTTTTTTTTTTTAATGGAGCTGTTGTCAGGGAACGTAGTCCATCATTATCAGCTCTGGCTGGATTCCAGTGTTTGCCATCATCAGGCTAATATCTGCCTGATGGTCGTGAAGAAGTCACTAAATCGTGCGGAAAATTTGCCAAATTTGGACGCGGTGAAGGAGTCACTGAGGACAGACGGTGTTTATGAAGAGACGTTTCTACCCGACGTGCGACGGCTTAAAACGATCCGTCAAAGCAAGAGGAGACTTTAGCAGTGGCTGGACTGTTGGGTTTGGATACGCAGGACGGAGGGATGAGAAAAAGGAGGGAAAAGGGGAAGGAAGGGAAGGAAGGAGGGGTAAATTAAGCCTCGAGGGGGGAGGAGGAGGCCGGGTGATCAGACCGGCTTCCCACAGTTCTCCAGGATCGTGAGAAAGGCGGCGAGGATTGAGCCCAGCCGTCCGGAGTGTGGGCTAATTGATTTAAGCTGTTTCTATGTAGGGGAGGGGGGGGGGATTTACCTTGGCGATAATTAGCGGTGATTCCTGACAGCGCGGCGGCTCACCGGACCGAGAGTCCCTGCGGTCGGATTTAGACCACAAAGATCAGGTCCAAAAAAAAAAAAAAAAAAATCTTACTTTTGTGTGTTCTTTTGTGTGTTTAATCCGGGAGGGGGGGGGGGTCCAAATTTGTAAACTGAACTCTACTGGAGGACCCAATGAAATCCACCAAAAATGTGAAGCTGTCGATCGTTTATTTTGACTATAACAATATATGACGATTTGTGAACGAATAGGATCATTATAAAAAAGACACCAAAGGACAAACGGAAATCAGATGTGCACCTAAAAGAGCACATTTAAAAGATGACCAGCAATGTTGGCGATGTAGATGTGATGGTTTGGAATTAAATCTGTTTTTCTGCACACACAAAAAAAAAAACCTCTTACTTTAAGAGGTTGTTTTTTTTAAGTCACAGAGACATAAAGCTGAAACACGATTAACGGTTTAGTGGGAAATTTTTAAAAGTAATTTCTCCGGTTTTTTTTTCCCTCATCACAGTTAGAATAAGATCTTTGAGTGTTGGACTGTTGGCTCAGACAAAACCAGCAACTTAAAGGTCACTTCGGCCTCTGTGAAATGTCTATTTGACTTCTTTCATGCTATTTTTTTCAAGGAAATGATTTGCAGTTGTATTAACAGAATAATGTAAAACAGTTTCTCTGGATATATTTACTTTATTTATACATATTTACTGTCGGCCTGAAATCGTGCTCCTAAAGCGCTGCACCAACAACCCGATAAAGCCTGATGTTACTTTATCAGGCAGCAGCCATTACGGTCCAAGTTTAGCCCCCGTCCCGGGACTCTGCCGTCTAAATATGGAAACCCACGCAGAGTCAGATTTTTTTCCATTTGTTTGGACAACATTTCAAAGATCCAAACTGTGTCACAGACGCAGGACGGGCAGATTTGAGCCAGCAGTGTGAAACTCGGCGTTTTTGAAGCGGCTCCCGGTTTCCCCGAAGCTTCAAGGTGCCAAGTTTGACTTTGCTCTATTTTAAGCTGGTTGAGTGAGAGAACCTCTTCGGGGCGAAAGGAAAGTGAGGAAAACCTGCTTCACTGCGACGCAGAGTTTCACCCCGAAAACGCTCTGCCTCTTGGCGGATCGGTTCGAATCACGTATCATCAGTTAATGATTGTTAAGAAGGTCGGAAACGAGCTGAAGACAGTCAAAACGCTGACACACAGTACTTTGAGTAGGGCAAAACCTCTATGACATTATTAGCGGCATCTCATTATGAAAGTGCAACAACTGGTCGACGAGGAAAATCTTCAGCCCCGGATTTACTCCCATTCAGCCAGGAGGGAATTAGTGAAGTCTACAGTGAGGCTGGGTGATGAGCCCAGTTCATGCCGGAGGTGTTCGAGGCCCTGTGCAGATCAGTCAGCTTCTTCCAAACCAAACTGGGACAACAATTTATTTATGAAACTGGCTCTGTGCACGAGGAGACCCGTCATCTTGACGCCGGACAGTCTGAATGCAAACCACCAAGTTAGAAGAACTAACGTCTCAAAGCGAAGAGGCCTAAACCAACAACAACAACAACAAAAAAACAATCCTAAAGTCAGTCAGCAGGTCGAACTCCTCCTCACAACGTTTTTGGCTCACAGTGTCACCTCTATAAAAAAAAAATTAATAAAAAACATGTTTTCGTGTCCTCGCGTTTAACACGCCGATTCTTCTGTCCGGCAGCAGTTGGCGATGAAGAAACGCTTTTGTGTTCAGGAACGGCTGCAGCTTCTTCAGACGCCTTCATTTAAAAATCCTTTGCGTCGGTGGCTCCGCCCCTTCTTCTAATCACTCAAAACAAACAAACATTAAAAAGCAGCTTGAAGATTCCCGAGGAGACTTTTAGACACGACGACTGCTAAAAGGTGCATATTTTTTCATAAGAAAAAGAAAAAAAAAACAAAAAAAAAACAAGATGATTGTCCAGATGGCAGCTCGGAGGACGCGGCGCTGCACGGAAGCCAAATTACCGATTACAACGCTCCGTAAATAAAATTAAAAAAACGGCGCTCGGTGCCAAAAGGAACACGTCGGCCCCGCGTGGACGTGCGGGAGACCGATGGCTCAGAATTAGCCGTGGCACGCGGGCCGTCTGTCGGCTGGCGTTTTGTCACTTCGGAGACGTCTGGGTCAGGAACCGCCGCCTCTGCGCGAGGCCACCCGCCCCGGTCCCGTGGAGTTATGGGTGCTGGCGTCGGTGCGTACGCCGAAGCGTTGGCTTCCCTCCAGAAGTTCCTTTTAAAGTGAAATTCATCTTGCGGGAGAAGCGAGACGGAAAATATAGACTCGGACATCCCGCTTTCCAAATGAACCCGCCCGACATCCAGATTAGAAATATTCACCCCGAAAGAGTCCCTCGGCTCGTCAGAAGAATGACGCTGGAGGTCGACGTTTCCGCGTGTTCGCCACCAGCCAACTGTTTTTAGCGTTCGCTGCTGGTTTAATGCAGCTTTCTGTCCAGTTGAAGTCACTCGGGACGCGTGTCGGTATCAAGACACAGAAACATCTATTCTCCGATGCTCGGAGCGTCCTCCTCCTTCCTCTCCATCGTGTTTTATATTCCGGTCTGCTGCCGTGGACTCGGACTATCGCAGCAGCAAAGCTCTGCACTTTTTTGGCTGCTACATGTCTTTAATATAAAATAAAACACTTCTTTTTTTTCCCTTTCTTTCTTTCTTCAAATTAAAACTTTTTATTTCTTCACGGGTAAAAAAAAAAAAAAAACGGCCTCTGGCTTTAGCTGGTGAAAAAGAAACGCCTCGTCGTGCACAAGCGGACGCAGCTGTCCCCGCAGGACATAAAAACAAAACAAATTTACCTTTGACCTCATCGAGCAACTTCAAATAACGGTAACAACTGCATCAGCAACACTAAACCTGTCGTTTCTTCCCCCCCCCCCCCGTCTAAATTGGCCAAAGAAAAGCTAAAAAGACAGCCTGTATTCCTCAAACAAACAAAAAAAACGACCTTTGACCTCAACATTTCAGCCGACTGCAACATTGATTCCTTCACATTCGCTCCGTCCTCTTTAATGCGGCGTCGACGACGAAAACCAGCAGAAATAACCGCGGTGACCTTTGACCTGTCCCGACTCTTTGTGCGTCGCTGTAAGCGGACCGTGTGATTTGCCGGGGAGGTGGCAGTGAAGTCGACAGCTTTATCAAACGGAGGCTAACGACGAGCGTCCCGCGGCGGCGGCGGGGGGTGGGAGGGGGGGGGGGTGTTGGATGGATGTGTTTCAGATCACACAGGAAGAAGAAGGAGAAAAAAAAAAAAAAAAAAAAAAGCTCATTTGCAGCTACCTGAAGCCCCCCCCCCCCTCCCCAACACACACCCTCCCCGTGAAACATGAAATATTCATCTCGTGCATATTTGGAGGGAGAAGCTCTGAAACGGCTTTGTTGTACATTCTCCTTCATTACGGCGTTAAAAAAAAAAACTAAAAGCTCGTTCGACCCCCCCCCCTCCGGTCGCAGATGAAACGCAGACTTTATGCAGCGTTCGTCTCCTGCGGATTTTTCCCAACAAACACCAGGCGTCGAGTTCAGGTTGCAGCTCGCTCGTGTGCAGTCTCCTCGAAACAGTAGAGTTACTGCTGTTAGAGGTGACAAAACGCCAACCTTTCTGCACGTTATAAAAAAAAAAATTTTTTAAAAACAAAAACGTTTTATGCAGCAAGATTCAGTAAAACACAACAGAAATTAGTTTTATCATTCATGCTGAGGCAGCCGTGCCTTTATTACCTGTTGCTGTATCACAGGCTGTACGATGGCGTTATATTTATCCGTGGGATGAAATGCCTTTTTTGTACATTTGCGGATGTATTTAAATGACCGGATAACACAACGGTTGTTTTAAGCATGTAAATGGCTAAATATTTGTAGGCCATATAATCAAAAATCTTAAATTATCTGCAAACTCGAGAGGTATTATTCCATTAGAAATATCGGGGGGGGGGGGTCTGCGTCGTGTGTGAAGCAGCGCTGAGGTGTAAAGAGGAGACCAGTGATTTGCTGCCTGCACGACAACCCGTGAAGTTCACACATCTAGCGTATAATTACAAAAAAAAAAAAAAAAAAAAAAAAAAAAAGTGAAAAATGTATTCCCCTCGTTTGTTCCCGTTTTCCTCCTGCGGACAGGAAGCCGAGGACCGAGTGTTTCTCAAGGTGTCACGACGTACAGCTAAAAAAAAAAGACACCGAGCCGAGAACTTCCTGAAAGACGTGATTGACTTCCTGTCCTCAGAGGAAGTGATGATTATCTGCATCCTGTCAGGCTCTCTCGGAGAACAGCGCAGCAGGTAAAGCGACTTCCCAAATCCCCGTCATTGTCTCGGGGCGATCCGGGGGAGAGCGGGGATTAGGAGATGAAGCCCCGTCTGGGCCTCGTGCTAATCTCTGGATGTTTGAACACCTTTTCCCTCAGCCCAGCTCCCCCAGCCCCCCCCCCATCCCGTCCCGTCTCTCACTGATGATGACATTACGGGGGAAACATCGGATTCCAGCAGGTTTCGGACCAGAACAACACGATAAGATCCGAGTGAAGACAGATTTAAACTCCCATACGATGCACGGCTGATCTCAACTTAAAGATTTCTCAACAGAGAAACCAAAAATTCATATGGACTTTCTCGAGCTGCTCCATTATTGAGAGAAATGTGATTTTTTATTTTTATTTTACTGGCTGTAGCAGATTTTCTCCTGATTGTAGGTGCCATTTTTTGTTTCTCCACTTTATTGACTTTTCTTTAACGTGGGAGGAATAAACAGTGATAAACGGCGCACCAATGTTAACAGAGACGAGGGTGAAAAGCTTCCAAATTGTTCTGGCAAACTGTGATGCAGAGCAGATTGCGGTAGAAAGGTTTTGACAGCAGCTGCTCACAAACTGACAAGCAAAGATGAAGGAAAGCGAAATGACAGCGTCGTAAACTGGCAGCGTTGCACCTGAGCTCGACTGCCGGGAGGAGACTCACTTTTTCACTCAGCTGTTGGTTGATGAATTCAAGAATCCGTCCCTCCGGGATTATAAGGAGCTTTTTTTTTTGTGGTTGTTGCATTAAAAAACTTTTTTTTTTTAAATTTTGTAGCAGCTTTTCTCAGAGATTGGGATGAAATTTGTGGGAAAATTGCCTTTAGACTACTTTATATACCGTCAGATAAAGCCGTCATGGAAACTCTCCGCAAAGTTTTTGGTTTCCTGTCCCGCCTCCTTATTTCTGTCGTGCTGGTTTTGTACTGAAGAAGCAAATAAACAATGCAAGACAATTTAGCTCTTACTCAACTGGGAAAATCATTTCCAGGAGGGAGAGATCTTAATCAAAAAGGTTTTTTTGTTTTTTAATCTGCATCTCGTAACAAAACATAGAAACACTTAACATGAGAGCAGAAATCTGGGAAGACTTCCAGAGAACATTCCTATTCGCATTTCCACTGCATCTGAAGAACCAGGGAAGATTATGCAAACCGAACGCGTTTAAAAGAAACTACTGTGATGAGGAAGATGACAACACTACACGACCCGAGTGTGGGTTTAACGACGATTTCATATTTACAAAAATGTCCTCACCTAGTATCTTGGTGTTGATTCTGACGGCACCCGGTACTTGTTGGACCAATCAGTGATGTTTATCAGCGCAGACTCAGACCAGCAGTGTCCGGATCACTAGAAAGTACAACTCCCCCGAAGCAATGACTTTACAGATCGCAGGTACTTTACCTAGGAAAAAAAAAACAAAAAAAACTCATTTTGGCAGCGCTCGCGTCTCATTTTGCCGAGCAAACTTCAACAATAAAAATAGTTATTTTTTTTATTTATTTTTTTTATAATCGCCTGCTGCAGTCACAGAGAATTTGCCAGCATTCAGCTTGTGGCTGGAGGTAACGTCGTGCTCTGGGATGTCTGTCCAGACCAAATCTCGCCGCATCTTTTGTCAGTTTCGATGTTCTAATGGCGGGAGTCAATCTGACCGTCCAGATAAAACTAAAAGAAATACTTAAAAGGACCCGAGAGCAACACTCAGGCTTTAAGTGCTACTACCAGATGTGCGCGCACACACACACGTGATGCAACCAGGAGGATGTGTGGAGGAGCTGCGAGGTCACCAGAGGTCAGTGTCACCTGTGAAGCGGCTCTGGCTCGTGACCGATGTTTCCCTGCGAAACAGAAGCCGTTCACATCCCCGCGGCTGTCATCTCGACTCTCATCATGGAAATGTGCACTGAACTTGCTGGAGCTTTCCCCCCCCCCCCTCCCCCACCCTCCGTTCCCCCCGGGGAGCAGCGGGAGTGTGAGGTGGAGGAAGGAGGAGCGGTGGGGCATTTCACCGAGTAACATCTCCCCCCGCTGTTACATAAACGTAGATATTCCAAACTGTTGTCTTGTGTTGGGTTTTTTCCCCCCCTCTCTTCTCCTCACCTGCACTGAGGTTTCGTCGCTTCCGGCTACTTAAAGCCTGTTCAAACCTCACAGTTTGAGAAAAATAAAACAACGCGCCGCTTTCCTCTCCACATAAAAAAAAACAAACAAACAAAAAAACAGCCTCTCGCTGACAGAAGCTTTCGCGTGACAAGAACAATATGCAAAACAAGTCGGAGACACAAACAAACCGCAGCATGCTGCTAAAATAGGAACATTATTTTTTGCAGCAAGATTCTTATAAAGTTCAACAATGACTGCCTATAATTTTTAAAATATATACAGTCAACTTACCCAGAAGACCCCTTCTCAGGTTTGTGGTGAACAAACTCCTCGACTCGTCCCGACTATCCTCCGAGTTCTGTGTAATCAACCAGCGTCATTAGAAACACCTGTGACATATGCTGCGTTCAAATGCGGTCGTATTTCCCGGGCACACCAGTAGAGACCTTCTATAAGCCTCGAGTTCCCGAGTCGTGACACGATTGCCGACGTTTGCAGAAATGTCAGTGGACGTGGAAGTACATTTTTTTTCACCCCCGTTGGATATCAAGCTAATATGTTGTCATTTTGAGTTTGTGGTTGTAACTTAGATAACAGCCTACGTCTGAGGAAAACGTTGACCTTCCAAACGGCCTCCTCTTTTCCCTCTGCGCCTTTGTATTTCCTGCATTATCTCCCTGTTAGCTTGCTAAATTGTTAGCCGCAGAGGCTAACGAGTTGTATTTGAACGCAACATTGCACTAAACTCAGGGTATTAAAATGAGAGCCCTGAGATTTGACTGCTGTGAGGGACTTAAAAGTAAAAACATCAAAGTTTGGACCGGGTAAAGCCACAAAACAAAACAAAAGATAAAGTCGCGTGCGGCAACACACCGTGAATACGTTCAGACATTTGTCTTTGCACTAAAAGAACATTTTATCGACGCAGGTTTGACGGAAAGATGTTCAAATGTCTTCTTGTTTTTAATGCATTCGGCGCCCTGAGAATATCATCTGTCCGGACAGGACGGGCGACGAGACGACTTGAGGACTACTTGTGTTTGTGGGGGAGGGAGAGGGGGGGGGGGGGGGTAAACAAAATTTTCAACGGCTCACCTAAATGCCACTGGAGGAGCTCGCCGGCAGCTTTGTGGGGCAACACTCAAGTCTCCGTCAGCCTCCGCCGATCCCAGTTGGTGTCGTTACCGGACAGAAATGTTGAGACTGAAGCCGTCCGTCATCCTCGAGGCCGAGCAGCCCGGGACACAAAAACCCACCGCCGCCTGTCTGTGCAGCTCTGCTTGTTATTGGATGGTCAAAGTTAGTCTGGAGCTGGCTGCTGGGGAAGTGACTGCACTGCTGATTTTTCATGGATATATATATATAAAAACAAAACAAATATATATATATATATATATATATTTGTTTTGTTTTTTTGGTCACATTTTCACCGACAGATAGGTGTCATCAGTCGAACATGTTTGTATCCGTGTGTTTTTGCCAGATTTTTGTGTTGTTCAGACTCTCGCAGGTCCCACAGGATTTCTTTTTAATGGCACAACTGCATCTTCGTTAAGTTGCGGATCGCCAACCATCCCGAAGACGTCCTCCTCCAACATCCCACCCGTCGCGTATCATCATATAGAACCAGGAAAATAGAGACAAATCTCAGACGATGCAACGTAGTTTTGTTTTTAATCTACCCCGCAGCGTGCAGGTTTACTGTGCCGTCAGAGAATATTGGTAACATGACTTGTCCCGCGGCTCTTTTGACGCCTTCAGTTTTTGCATCTTGGTTGTCGCCATCTTGTTTTTTTTGGAACCCGAAATGACCATATTTGGACGAGCTGCGGGGTGGGGGGGGTGGATCTGACTGAGAACCTGAGCACACTACGCCCCGCCCACCTATACCTGAAACATGACTGCACCCCGGGCATGTCAATCAAACCAGACACGCCCCCAAATTTAGCTCTCTTTCATCCTCCTCGTGTCCGGCTGTGTGTCAAACGTGTCAAAACGTGTCCCCCTTTCTAGATTTTCCCAAAGCTTACAAGCTGACCGTCGCAAACAACGGCGCAAACTCCATCAACTGAGAGGCTGTTGGAAAAACTCAAGGAAATTGACCTTTAGATACCATTGTTTTATATATAAAAAAAAAAAAAGGTACTTTTTTCAATATCAAACAGTCCAAATCCAAATACAAGCTCTCAAGATTGATGTGTTCTGGAGCTTTTGACTATCGTACGTGGCCTTCATCAGCAGCACCGATAGCATCCGCGGGGTCGATAATACAGCCTGCTTTAAAACGCTTACTCTGGCGGCTGATTGCAGCTTTTTGTTCACTCTCTGCCCACCAACATATTTTAAGGGTAACCGGGACGTGCAGCTTTACTAGATGGTAGGTTTCCGTGCCGAGTGTAGGTGTCACATAAGAGTTCGACCGCAGCCTCCTCCAAAGTGTTACAGCTCAGCAGAGAGCTGCAGCACCACACAACACAACAGGCATCATAAAATCATTTGAAAACAGCGGGCGGGCGGGGAGGCGGGGAGGGGGATCTCAGTTTGAATTCAGACTCATTTTCTCTTTCAACACCGCTTATTTTTTTTTATTTTTTTGGAGGAGCATCGACTTGCTAAAATTCCTATTCAATGTATGCAAATCCCTCCACAATAGCCGGTGTTGCAAAGTGTTGCAACACTGTAAAAGCCAGCTAAAAAGCGGCGTGCCGGAGCCCAAAGCAGCGCTCCCTTCAGGTTTCACAGCGCCGCGTAGCTGCACGGGTAGCTTGACACCAGGGAAGGCGGAATGAATAATAGATGTGTGTTACTTCACCCAAACGGATGAATAATTCAGGGTATAAAAAAAAAAAAGAAGAAGAAGAAGGGGGGGCACGGAGAGAACAGAAGAGACAACATGATGACCGAGCACGACGTGCCGCCGCGCGCCGGCTGAGTTTCATCTCCAAATGCAGACTCGCACGTGTTGCAACGGGGCGTCGGGCCACATCGGGAAGGAAACTGAATAGAGAGCGTGGAGAAAGGCGGGAGGCCGCGTTGTGGCGCAGGAGCGTTTCTGCACTGAAACTCCCCAAATTATACTGTAATCCGGTGACCGGGGCGCTCAGAGAGAGCCATGTCGAGGCCAGAGAGGTTTGCTTTTTTCTTTTTTTTTTGAAGGGTTTTGGCATTGCCAGAGCCGAGTCCTGCACCGCAGCGACGCCGCGCCGTTTGCACATCGGGACGGAAAAAAAGTGAACTACTTCCTTTTCATTTGCACAAAAGCTCGTGGAGGTCGCGCGGAGAGAAGCTGCAAGAGTTTTACCGTCGATCCCGTCAGCGCAGCCTAAAAACCACGCGATGAATTCACAGGGAGGAGATCGAGGACCAAAGCATGTTTCGTAATCCACGACTGAATTCGCGTTTCGAAAGCGTTCACGTGAACGATCGCTTTGGTTAATCCACATTTGTGTATTAACTCGTGGCGACTGAGGCGTTAGGTCGTGTTTTTGGTCGTGTAGCTCTTTCAACAAGACTTGGGACTTCTTTTAGCTTCGAGAGACGACGCTCCCTTTAGCGTGATGCTCATTTCAGTCTCTTTATTTTGACCCACGGTTGGAAGATCACAATCTGTACAGTCTCTGCTGCGGACTTTGACCATCCTCAAACTTTTCATCCACGAGCTACATCAAATTCGCGCAGAATCTAAAATTTCGATTAGTTTTGTATTTCTCTGTAATGTTTCGCTGTGAACATTACTTAATACATTATTTATCAGCCCTGGAATTTAAACAATTTTCTGGCGCTCTAAAAATATATAGAATTAGATAACTAAATCAACTTTTGTTGATTGTTGGCGTGAACTAACAGGGATGAGTTGACCAGGAGAATCAAAGCTCTCTTAATTCAGGTAACGACCTCCAGACGAACCCTCAGGACAAACTTTGAACTTTTTTTTTTTTTGCTGGTGCGTTGATGAACATTACAGTCTCGTAGACCTGCTGCTATAAACTACAGGAAAAAAACATCTTCAAGGCATTCAAAGATGATTAATATAAACAAACCGGTGCCAAATACAAAGCAGAGGTCATCTGTAACTGTTGGTCTGTTTGCTGGGAGTGTTTGAACCCGCTGGATGGCTGCTTCCCTCAGACTCATATTAACATTGAACTAATGTTGTGATAGTATGTGCGTGGAGCTGTTAACCTTGGGGTGTTTTCTGTCGGTGTCGTTGTTGTTGTTGTTGCGATTCGCTCCGCTGGCTGTTCTCGGCACAGGCGTCGTCGTCGTGACTCATCTGTCTCCTGTCAGCGGTGATGGGGAGGAATTTCACCTCCGTAAGAAAAACCCATCCTTCATACCTGTCTGCAGAAACACTCATCAGCAACCCCCCTCCCCCCTCCCCAAATCTCCTTTCCTTTTCCCTTCCTTCCTCCTTCTGGGTCCTTTTCCATCTCATTTGCTTTATCATTCCGTTCTATATACTTTCTTTTTCTTCATCCTTTCATTTTCATTTCCTTTTTGTTCCGTTTCCTTTTTGTTCTGTTTCCTTTCATCTTTTTTTTTGGTTTGGTTCCTTTTTTTTTTTTTTTTTTTTACTCCTTTTCTTTTGTTGTAAAAAAATAAGGTACCTTATCTTTCCATCTACCCTCCGTCCGTCTGTCCGTCAATCCTTTTGTTTCCATTTCTTAAGCGTCCTTTCCCTTCAGAGCTGCAGATTTCATTCATTCATTACTGTCACATTAAGTGACTAATTACCTTCATAACCACCATAAACAGATGATGGATAACAGCCATTATTTTCATGGACAATGTTTTTCAAAACTAAGCCCTTGTTTGCTGTTGTAAAGAAAACCTTCTTCCAATATTTCCTGCGATTGTTTTATTCTTTTCTTCCAGTCTTTCTCGACTTAAACCCCCCCCAAAAAAGAGTTTGCTTGGAGTAAATTCTGGTAAAATTAGCATCACGTATCGAGCACCTGTGACCCTAATAATAACAAGGTATTTTTACGCCGATATTCATGTGGCATTCTTCTCCTCTCGGACGGTTGAAAAGTCAAAGGTAGAGGGAGAAAGGAGGATGACATTTAGGAAAGGTCACAGGCAGGATTTGAACCCGTGTTATCGTGTTATGCACCGTAGCCCATGTGCCACCAAAGGCAAACTGAATCCTCTTCCTCCTCCTCTTCTGCGACCGACTGACTAGTCCTGTGAAGGTCACCAGAAGATTAATGAGCCGATCGCTGACGGAGGAAATGTGTCTGACACCGCGGCCTTCCCGTCGCCCTCCTCCCGTAATGATCATCATTTTCTCTTATCTACACAGCAGCCGTCTCTCTCAGCAGGATGTTCTGGGTCGGTCTGGAGGACATACCTGCCTTTCACTCTCCATTTGTCTCTCCTCCCTGCTGCCTTCTCATCCCCGCCATAATGTGAAAAACCTCATTATTCCAAATGTGGTCACCACCAGGGCTTTTTTTTTTTTTTTTTTTTTAGGGATGAAGCATAGTCTGCAGAGCACTCAGACAATGTGGGGTCCGCCGTGTCCACGCAAGAGTAGTTCTCAGTATTCATTGAAATTTTTTTTTTTTTTTTCCCTTAAAGGAACCAATGTCTTGCCTCCACAGGCCCAAACATTGTTGTGATTCCAGCTCGGAGAAGATGCTTAAAGACTGCAGTTTATAGTAAACGAAGTCCTCTTCAAATCACCACGACAACAAAAATTCTTCCAGTGATTGAAAGAGGAGGAAAAAGATGCAAAAATATAAATGAGATTCTGAATAAGAATACCTGCATGAATATTTGTATGACATACTCATATGATCATATTATTTACTTCTTAATTCATTATTATATCAAATTCTGAGAATTTATTCTTATTTCCTTATTTTTTTAATTGGAAAAATTAGGGAAAGGTACTGTGGAGTTTGAAAACAACTGAATTCATGTTTGAAAGTGAAAATCACAAAGTTTAAGAATTTCAAAAAATTTGTAAGTTCTGACTTATAAATTGAATTCACACTTTTAAGTAATCAAACTGCAGCAGATCAAGTGTTATTGATCCAATCTGATCCAGGTCAGGTTTCCATGACTTGTTTCCTTCCTCTAAAGCAGCGTTGCAGACAACACTGGATTTGATTGACTCGTCAGAGGCTTGTTCAAGTAAATCAACCTGCAGTTATCGATCACCTGTCAGAAACATGGCTGTGCCTCAAGTTTCCTGAAGAACATTGCTGACTCGGCGGCATTTTGATGGTGAGAAACGTAGCATCAAAGCAAACTCAGGAGTCAAAATTGTTATTCTGAAGAAAGAGGAGCTTTCTCAGCGGAATTTACTCAGTGGATGATGAAAAAAAAAAAAAAGAAAAGAAAACAGTCCATTGACAAAAAGTGAATCCCAAAAAGAGACCTGCGTTAAACTCACAGTGAAACATGGTGGGAGGGAAGATTCAAGTCTGGAGTCGGACACTGCAGAAAATGGACTCCATCTCGACTGAAGAGAAGCAGAACATCATTCAGAGACGTGCTTCACCCTCTGCTCTGATCTTTGTGGAGAAGGATTCATCCTGCAGGACAATGAGCACAAACACACCAAAACAAGGGTCAAAAATGGCCCTTCATGGCTACTGTAGTTTTCTCAACAGTATAAAGAGTTGTGTAATCATGTAAGTATCATGTGATCGCTCTCTAATCGATACCCGAGCCTGATGATCCCGTTTGCTCCTGCAGCTTCATCTCCACTTTGATTTGCAGCGAGACCTTTTCATTTCCCCCACATTCCCTTCGTTTCCTCGCCGAGCGACACTTTTGCACCGAGTAATTTCTACTTTGATATTTGAAACACTATTTATCATCGCTTATTGACAGACTTGGTTTGAAGCGAACGTTTATTTACATAAAAGTGTCACAAATTTCCTTTAGAAATGACACCAAGTGACATGTTTATTCTGCTATCACGGAGGTGTTCATGTCATTTAACAAATTATACATCAAACAAACAAAAATAACACGGAGGGAGAAAAAAGAAAAGAGAAAAGCTCCTGCCTGGCACACTGACAGCTCGACGTGGCAGCAGAGAAAACATTTCTTATCCACTCTCTCCTGCTTTTCCTTCCAGTTTCCTCTCGTTGCCTCAGGTTTCTCCTCGTTGCTGCTTAATTAGCTGCACATCTCCTTTGAATTACACTTAAAGAAGAGTCGGTGCCGCGGGTCCGGGTCAGGGCTTCTCTCTGCTAATTACCACTTAGCTCCAAGTGCCACTCTGTGTTGCGTTGGGCCGGATAGAGGGGACGTGCGCGTGTGCGTGCGCATGTGTGTCTGGAGAGTCAAAGTTCTTTGTTTCATATCCGTTTTCTAGTCTTTTTTCTTCTAATGAGTCGTTTACAAAAGCTAAAAAAAAAAATCAAACGTATAAATACACGACTTCTCATAGGACAGATGGAGAAACAAACGTGTGTGTGTGTGTGTGTGTGTGTGTGTGTGTGTGTGTGTGTGTGTCCCCAGGGTACAGGGCTACTAGCCTGAGGGGTCAAGAAGCCTCCTTCTTGCCAATGTAATCAAAAGAATAAGATTTGAGAAAAGAAATGAAAATCAGTTACAAAATGACCACAAAGAGCTGCAAAACGACTATAAAGCGATTCAGAAACGCTACAAAAAGACACCAAGTGAAGAAATTGAAAACAGCCAGAATGAGACACAGAAGGACCAAAAACAGCCCAAAACTAAAACAAAATGATGCAAAAGAAACAAAAGAAAAAGATGGATGAAAATAAATTTAAATCTGACACACAAAATGACCGTAAAGACCACAAAGAGACACGAAATGACCACAAAGAGCTGCAAAACGACTATAGAGCGACTCAAAAACGCTAGAATTGAGAAGACAGATTGAGGACAAAAAGACCAAAAGCAGACACACAAAACAAAAATAAAGTGATGCAAACTAACCAAAAGAAAAAAAGACCACAAAAGAGACACAAACTGACTACAAAGAGACAAAAAAAAGCACCACAAAGAGCTGCGTAAACCACTATAAGGCGAATCAAAAACACGACAGAGACACAAAACATACAAATGCAAAACAGCCAGAATGAGAAACACAAAATAAAAACAAAGTGATGCAAAATAACCAAAAGAAAAAGAACCGCAAAATAATGCACGAATCCAGAGATGAAAAAAAAGAAGAAAAAAGACAAACTGAACTACGTTTGTTGTTGTGTTTGACTGCTACTGTATGCAGGAGGTTGAGGGCCTTTTATACAACTGTACCCAGGGGTTGTGTTTCATAATCTGTCCATGCCGTGTGTGTGTGTGTGTGTGTGTGTGTGTGTGTGTGTGTGTGTGTGTGTGTGTGTGTGTGTGGTGTAAAGTTGTCGGAGTTTGAGTGCACGCTCGCTGTCCAAGTTTTCTTTGAGTTTTTTTTCTTTCTTACTTCTGTTCTCCAGATGTCACACTCGCCTGCATAAGTGATGAACGCGCGCGCGCGCACACACACACACACACACACACACACACACACACACACACACACACACACACACACACACACACACACACACACACACAAGCACACGTCACACTGTCTTTACAGGGAGTCATTAGTTAGTTTGCATCACACAGTTATCATGCGCGAGTCCTCCCATCTGCTCACACTGCCGCCCGGCCTCATTACCGGGAGCTCCTGTTGATAACACACTCCTGCTTTGTTTGTTTTTTTTTGTTGTTATTTTTTTTAAGGACTCCATAAATGATTCAGTAATTAAGAGGTTTGTGCTGTTGGCTTTTACTCTGCGACTCTTCCTCCTCCTCCTCCTCACACTGACAGCTCCGCGGTAGGAGAAAGGGAAACTCCTCACAGAGTCAACTTTATTTCTCCTTTTCTTTTGATCTCCGGAGTCATAACGAGCTGAAAGCTGCTTCATTGACCTTTTCTTTTTTTTCTTTATTTGTTTACTACAACTGGGAAATTTAATGATAGATTATTAATATTGGGATGCGGAAACGGGTATTGCTTTGGGGCTTTTTTTTTTGTTGTGGTCCATATAATAATTTTACTTACTGTGCCTTTTGTGGACGCTGTTAGTTTATTACTCTGCAGAATATCTCAACGCGTCACTAGTTGGGTCGACGCTGCTGGTGAGAGTTGGACTCGGGCCAAAACAAACGAGCGTGCGATATTCTCAGTGGATCCGGGGGTTTTATTCAAAGATGTTTCTGCACATAAGAGAAGGCGTCGCGCCCCGTTGGATGTAACAATCGGTCTCGCGTTTGTAAGGATTGTCTCTCAGATTGGTGTTTTTGTTGTCGTTTTGGATCTAGATGAACGTTTTCTGTTATTACCTCACCCAACAGTTTCTTTTGTTGTTTGTTTGTCTAGTCGTCACCAGGATTACAGAAAAACTACCGGCCTGATTGCCAGGAACTTTGGTGGAAGGGTGCACAATAGGCGAAGGGCCAACCTATTGAATTCTGAAGCGGATCCGAATCACAAGTCAGAAACACGACTTGTTATTCAGTTATTTTAACATTTTAGATCTAAAAGGTCAAAGGTCAACTTCCCTTTATTCTCCAAACTCTTTTCTGTCCATTATTCAACACCTTAACTCAGCAACTGCGCTGACTGTGTCGATCTTCTGTGTTGTAAACGCGAGTAGAGCGTCAATGTTTTTGCAGCAGCATTCATATTTGCAGCATCGCCTGCTGTCATGGCAACAACTTGTTCAATCAGAATCTGATTTATTGGTCAAGCGTGTCAGCGCATGAATAGACACACCGATACATACAGTAGACATAAAACAAACAAAGCTGTACGAAGGCAAGTACTTATTTATGCCCAACTCACAAATAAACTCTGTCGACGGAGACATAAAACAGTGAGGTGGTTAACCCCCCCCCGATCAGTGTTGACGGTCGAATTGTAGTCAGGCTGTGACCCTGCAGCAGCGGTCCGCTACCTCATGCTGTTCTGAGTGAGTTTATTTGTGTGTGTGTGTGTGTGTGTGTGATCAGAGTTACCCCCCCCCAGCGATCCAGCCTGCTGCTGTGGACTCGGGTCAGGTCAGGGGAGACTGATACTTCCTCCCTGTTTGTTCTGTGTTTTAATGCCTTCCCTCCCCTCGCTCTTTCTCTTCATCGGCCTACATAATCTTCATCACTCCATCCCTTCCTCTTCCTCATTCGTTTCCCCATCCTTCCTTTCCTTCCTTCCTTCTTCAAGATTCTCCATCTTCTTTCCCTCCGTCATTTATCTTAGTGTCTTCGCATCCCTTTCTCTTTCATTGCTCATTTTCCTCCCTCATTCACCCCCCTTAATGATTCTTCATCCTTTCCTCTCC
The DNA here is from genome assembly GCF_029030835.1 of Brachyistius frenatus. Taxonomy (NCBI): domain Eukaryota; kingdom Metazoa; phylum Chordata; class Actinopteri; family Embiotocidae; genus Brachyistius; species Brachyistius frenatus. Next base: position 28,516 of record NW_027210973.1, read on the forward strand.
TCTTCCTCTTCCCCTCTGGTCTGGGTCACGGAGGCAGAGCTCCCCAGGGCGTCGGTTATGTAAGAGCTTAGCGTGATGATGTGATGTGTGGGGAAGTGTTTCAGTGGCCGAGCTGCTCAGACCCCCACCGCGATATATATATATATATATATATATATATATACACACACACACACACACACACACACACACACACACACACACACACACACACACACTCCTGCAAGCAAGAGCTGCATGCAAGCTGGCATTTTACCACGAGCTGTACTCCTGTTCAGACTTCTTATCTGTGCGGTGTGGAAACAGAAACATCTGAGCAACTTCGACACTCACACGTTTAATTCTAATCTACATTTTATCAGCCATGTCTCCGTACAGCTCTATCTATCTATCTATCTATCTATCTATCTATCTATCTATCTATCTATCTATCTATCTATCTATCTATCTATCATTATCTCACATCCTCTTATTTTCTTTTACTGACCTACAGCGCTGCGCAGCGGCTTTAAATTTCATATCCTTCGCGAAGCAACAACAGGAGGCCGTCATAAAGCGACAGCAGTTGGTGCGGCCTCCATCTTAGTGAGTCTGGAACAAGCGGCAACCAACAGTGACGTCACCAGTCGGTGTATGAACGGCCGCTGTGAAGCCTCCAGTTCAGATTTTGTCCGTCGCCATCTTACTAGTTCGGAGCAGTTTGGAGCAGGAAGTGACCATATTTGGACGAGCTGGGGAGGAGCGAGTGGTGGATCTGACTGGAAACCCGACGATACTACGTCCCGCCCACCGATAGCTGTAACCTGATTGCGCCACAGACCTGTCAATTAAACAGACACTCCCCCAAAAACATGTTTTACAAGTTTATTTTCTAATTACGACAGGATTATTTTCAGATGGACCGCCAGAAAACTAGAAAGAGTGACTTTAGCTAACAACACCGAAATAACTCGGAGACATTTTTATTGACTTTCATGAGAGAAGTTGAATGAGAGTATATGGAGCTGGAGGCTTTTTGGAGCCGACCTCTAGTGGCCCTCTGTGGTATTGCAGCTTAAGGCACTTCTGCATCGGCCTCATTTTTCAAACCCGGAAGCTACGACCACTTGTATATCCAGTCTGTGATCTGGAACTACATGCAGAGACAGAAGACAGACAGAAAACCCTTTTAGGTACCAAAAGAAATTCACTACACCCGGTTTTATTTTCCTCTATACTGGACAGAAATTGGATTCCGACTTCTAATTGGTATTCCTTGAGGTAAAACTGTGCAAATAAAATAACAAACACTTTCCTGTGTTCGCACTCTCGCCGTCTTTGCCTCATGAACACACAACAAAAGACGCACTATGAATCCACCTACATCTCTCCCATTGCACCCGTCAAACCCTGAATGCTGGCGCTGTTAGCGTCACGCACTGCCTACCGAGCTGCAAATTCCCTTTTTAAATCACGCAAACGAGACACACAAGCATGTGTGGAAGGAAGGAAGCGAATGCTGGAAACCACGACGGAGGGCTGCCTGGCGACCATACGGCCTCGATCCCTCTCTAATAGGCCTATTAGTCACAGAAACAGACTGTGAGTGATTATGAGCAATCAGGCTATACAGAGAAAGACCACTAAGGGAAACGGGGGCATGAGAGGAAAGAGGGGGGGGGGGGGAAAAAGGGACAGATGAAGGAAGAGAAGGGGAAAATGTAAAAGAGAGAAATATGATAGCGACGAGACGGCAGGAAATGGAGGAGCAGACAGTCCCTGAGCTGCTATTATCACTCCGCACAAAAAGGTTAATTAAGGCATTCAGAGCAGCAAAAAATATTCAACACGGAGCAGGCTGGACGCACTTCAGCCTCCAACCTTACATCACACAAATCAAATGAACGCGGCCGGACGCTCGTATTCAGAGGCGGACAATGCAGCGCGGCTAATCGGCCTCGCAGCTTAAAGACGCTCATTTGTCAACATCAGTATGGCAGGGCAATACAGATCCATCTCTGATATGTGTGTGTGTGTGTGTGTGTGTGTGTGTGTGTGTGTGTGTGTGTGTGTGTGTGTGTGTGTGTGTGTGTGTGTGTGTGTGTGTGTGTGTGTGTGTGAACCCACCGCTGCCGCCGCCACAGCTGCAATATGGCTGTGGTCGCCATGGCTACAGCGAACGCAGCTCGGGGGTTCGTTCTCATTAAGGAGTTAATTACCTGCTGTGGAAATATTTTTCACCTTCGGCTGATGAGGTCGTCGTCAGAAGACGGTTGGGAGGCAGAGCGGCTGCTTTTTACAGTCAGGAAACGACAAAATAAAACAATTTATATGATAATATCATCAAAATAACAGCTTCGTGTGCCATTATTCAGCATTATCATTATTAATAAAAATGCATGTGGAGGACTTCTGCATGTATTCTTCTGTATTGTGTAGTAATTTTCTCATTTTTAAGTATATATTATATATATGTGCAAATATATTAACTGGATGTGCTTTAAATATGTACAAGCATACCAAATTATTTACTGTGAATATAAATATTTGATACTTTCTTATTGCATATTTACCATATTAACACTGAGTACTTATAAATGAGATTGAGGACCAGTCCAACTTTAAGCAGTAAAAAAGAGGATTAGTGTGTATTTAATGCTTCTGTAGTTTAAGTGAAACTATTAAGCACCAGTAGGTTTTCAAAGATGCTGAAGTTTACTCCCTTATCTAAATCACAATTTGCTCATTTAATTTTCCTGCGCAGGATAGAAACATCTGCCAAAAGTGGCTGTGAATAAAACCATCAAACTCCCATTTAACCTGAAGTAAAATGAAACACTGACGCACCATGAACGCTCTCTCTCTCTCTCTCTCTGATTGAGGAGTTTATGCCGATGCGTCCCGTTTCCTCTTTTCTGAATTGGCTCTCTTAACTGTCGCCCTAAATTTGGAGCACATCCCTCCCTCATCAATAAACCACTATATCACGGTGAGGTAGTAAGTAGGCAGCAAATAATCACAGTAAACACGATCACAATAATAATGATGGTAATTGTCTGTGCTAACGCTGCCAGCAGCTCTCTAAAGCCCTGTTTGTTTTCTGATCCCTCTTCACAGGAGTCATTTTGGTCTAATGGTCCGTTTAATCTGTCTCTCTCCCGCTCTCTCTTCCTCCTCCCTCTCCCTTCATCTCTGTTCCCTCCTTCTTTGTCTGAAATGGAGCGTGCGACACACTAAATGGAGATAATAGAGGCTCCATTTTGCTGCTAAGAGGGTAATTTGGGAACTCTTTGAAAACATAATTCTCATAACAGCAAAAACGGAGTTGATTGTTCCTTTGTTAGTCTATTTGTCGCAGATCTAATTCAAAAGGCTGTTTGCTGGTCGTTTTTAATCGTGAAAAAAAAAAAAGGTCCTCGAAAAGTGATTTCAAACATCTGAAAACATTAACACCTCAAAAGAAATTGATCCTGGAAAATCAAAAACAATAATGAGGCTCTCAAGAAATAAAGTGAAGCCTCTTTTGATTCAAAATGACTGCTGATGTTTCAAATGATAAACATGCTGTATTGTTTTAACCAGGCAAAGGAATAAATATGGCTTTGTAGTCAGATATTAATTATTTGCTTTAGTTTGCTAAAGTTTGCTTTAGACAAAAAAAAAAATCATTCAGGGTATAAACAGCACGTAAACAACCCTAAAAACTAAACGTAAGCTGCAGCAACCTGCTCGACTAACCTGAATATTATGCGTTTCCACTTGTAATTCTTGAATTTAGCCTCAGCGGCTCTTATATGAGTGGGAAAGAACAAGATAAAGCCGTATAAACTAATCTATGTGAGCGCTTATTAAATTTACCCCACAAATATGTTAAGGCAACACAGGTTAACAACGTAATGCAGGAAAAGCAAAGGCACAGAGGGAAAAGTTGAGGCCGTTGGGAAGATCAACATTTTCCTCAGATGTGGGATATTATCCAAGTTATGAAAACAAACTCAGCATGACTGAAATTACAATATGTTAGCTAGTCTACACTGTAAATATGACCCCATTTGAACGTTAACCCGACCCCTGATCCCAACCCTTCCCCAGTTCAACCCACAAAAGTCCATATCTTATTAAGTGAATACAGAACTGGGGAACAGCTTTTCAGGTACCATTATGTGCTATATAGAGCTGTGGAACTTATAAACATAATTATAACTCCAGTGTTCATCCACTTAGCTGCATGGGCAACTGAATGGCCGATCTTAATTTGCTATAGACTTGTTTTTCCTGTATAAACAAAACCATAAGAATCATTTTAAATGAGGACAAATACGGTCTTGTTCCTGGTGCATGTTAGCATTTAGTCCAAAACTCAAGCTATTGTTTGCGTGTTAACTTGGTGATGCTGTAAACTGGCAGCTCGGCTGAAATTGCACCCCGTCCCCCACCGTGTAATTTTTGGTGGAAACTATTCATCATGGGAAACGGGAACGTAACAGTGACGCTCAGACTGGAACATTATTTGGTGAGATTTATGTGTTTATGTTTTTTTTGGGGTGGGTGGGGGGGTGGGAGAAGGTTAGAAGTTTTTAAAGGCATGCTGATCCAAGCCACCGGAGTAATTAAACATTTAGACTTAATTACAGACAACATAATTAAACAGCTGAATAAATGAAAACCACACTGTAACGCGAGATTTAAGTATAGTTTTTTTTTGGTGTTTTTTTTTTTTAATGTCTTGTTGTCGTCCGCTTCCATCACACTGACAGAGAAAAGACACCAACTGGGCCGATATTCAGGTCAATCAATATACCGGTCCTCTTGATGAAAACGTGAGGTTGTGGCCCAGTTTTCAGACAGGACTTTCTAATATTCTGCCGACAGCTTGGAGGCGTTGGAGCGGTGCTACAGGGCCGACTGACAGGCCGGTTTCTGTCCCCCCCCCCCAAGGAGAGAAACATGTCCCCAAGTCAAATTAGATCCGCTGACATCTCCCCGGTTCTCCCCTTTTTCCTCGCTGTGTGTTCGACTGAGCCCGCGGTACTTCCAAGGCCTCCGAAGACGAGTCGTGGGAATGGCAGAGCCGAGGAGAAGACGAGGAAGAAGAAGAAGAAGAAAAAAAAAAAAAACGTGCGCCGCGCTCTGCCACAGATGGCAGCGACGAGCGCGTCTGAGAACATCATGCTCTGCTGAGGAAGCGTCAAATTGAATTTGTTGGAGGAAAACAGGTGTGCCGAGTTAGGTGCTGTCGTATTAATGTGGCTTTCTGTCTCTCACACGTGTACTCACGTGAGCACACACACGCATCCGAGTTAACTCAGCCTTTTAAAGTTGAAATGGAAGGATAATTTAACACTTAAATATATTCATTGAACCTTGATGTGGGCCCCTCAGTCGGTACCCTGGCTGCATTTTTGAGTGAGACAAATTGTGTGCTGCTTTCAAATGGGGTCGTATTCACGGTGTACATATAAATGGCGCCCTCTTGTGGTATTCATGACATTGGCGCTACAATTTTTCAGAGGTCATGGAAGTTCATTTCATCGTTGGATGTCAAGCAAATGTATTTCAATTTTAGTAGTTTCTTTTCATTACTTAGATATCAGCCTATGTCTGAGGAAAATGTTGAGCTCATCTGTTCCCTCTGTGCCTTCGCATTTCCCGTATTACGTTATCCTCTTGTTAGCGTGCTAAATCGTTAGCCTCTGTGGCTTCTAGACGCCGTCCACGTTGCCGTAGCAACCGTGTTTTTACGACTTAACCATTTGAACGCCGAGCGGACGGTGCACGCGACTTTAATTTGAAGGCAGCATTAGAGTACGTTAACTTGATTACCATTATTTCGTCACATTAATCAGTGCTGATGTTTCCCCAGAGTTGGTTCCTTTTCCTCTGGGAGCAGAAGTGTGAACTGTGTTGTCAGTCCGTCCTTCTCAGTTGAGCCAACTTTGTATTTGAGGACTTGTCATTCACTTGACAAGCCGTCATGTAGCACAAAGCTGAGGCAATCAGTGTTGAATGAAGGCACTCTGGAAAAACATTGGGGGGGGGGGGGGGGAGAGAGACCGCTCTCATGTCCCACCTCTGAAAACTCTTTACTACCACTAATTGCAAGAAACACAGAGACGCTACTGATATTCACACTACATCATGTACCAAATATGACTTCAGAAATTTGGTAATTTTTAGAATATTATTATTTAAATAGCTTCCCATGTCCAAATTCATATCTTCTGATCTCTACATACCCACGGTCCAGCCACACAGGTGTTTTGAGTTATTGGGCTGATTAGAGCTTCACAGTACCGTGTGATGGAATTTACTCAACCCCGGTCACCCTGAGCTGCTGTCTAATCACCCAGAATAACTCAAAACACCTGTGTGCATGTGCACAGCCTTTAAAATCAGCTTCAATGCTGCATTCATGCAACGCTGCAGGACGGAAATGTAACCCTTGCTGTCGTGGCACGTAATCTATGCCGTTAACCCTGGCCCTACTTTCTTTGTAATATCAGTACCTGATGTTCTTCAACAGTTCAGGCAAATATTTTGCAGGTTATCGTGGTTACAGTTCACTTCATTTCAATTACTAGGTTCGGTAAAGAGACTGGTGGTAGCAACTCTATACAAGAGCAGTGAGACCTCCAGCACACACAACCAATGATTCAAGTATTAATGAAGGAATATATTTACAGAATTATTTAAACCATCTTACTTGAACAATACCTTTAAATCTCATTAAATCAACTTCAGCTCTTAACAAAAAAATTAATTCCACTTAACTCAAACTACCAAGTAACAAAATTGGATGTACAACCATGGAATTGCATTTTATGATGAATAAATTCACTATCAAATCAGGTATAAACCTCTTAACTCTGTTAAACCCAAAATAATTCAGTTGTTAGATCTTAATTATGTGTTTTAGTCCTTTACAGTTGTCAGTCAAAGTAGGTCTTGTATTTAAGTTCCTAAACGTTCAACAGTTCATCATTAATCTCTTCCAACGGATTTTCGTTTGTTTGTTTGAATCCCAAAAAAACTCAGATCTCAGAGAACAAAGTGAAAATAAAATTGGATCCTTTAAGTTCCTCAGATTTTGTTCCTACCGCCTCTTGACACGGTCCATCATCCCCGAGCAGCGGTGAAGATCCAGACGGGATAGCAGACGAAGCAGCTCGTCGTCACTTGATGGATAACTAAAAAAAAAAAAAAAAACAGCCTGCACACAAGTGTGCAGAAAATCATCATATAGTCCCAGTTTCCTCTTTTTTCCCTTCATCACATTAGATTTACACAAAACTTTCACAACTTTAAAACACTTGGGACTAAATGATCTCAGTTTTTCTTCATTTCAAACAATACATTTGGCATTCAACATACTTTTACAACATACACAGTAACTTCATCACACACTCTTATGCGCTTTACTCTCGCGAGGTCAGCAGCGGTAACGTTGCGCTCACGTTAGCTTTATGGCTGCAATTGAGCCGACAGCGGTGGATGCTAAACAACTTTAACAATGACCATCATGAATTCACATCCTACAAAATGTTGTAAAATGTAAATTACTCCCAATTCTGACACAAACTTAGTCAACGAGCTAACCTCAGGTAGCGACTCACCGGGATGATCCACTTCGTCGGGAAGAAAACGGCCGACGGACTTCGTCCCGGTGAGAACTTCTCAGCATTGAACTCTTCACTTTCAATACCGTTAAATTCACTCGACGTCTCTCGGGAATCTCAAAATGTCGTCCTTTGCTCCAAACCTCGTCTGCCTCCTTCACCTGTCTCAGCTACGGGGTCTCCGGCAGGTGAGAGGAGGCTGAAGGGCTCTGCTGCGTGAAACCGCCGGCACGTTCAAGACCACGCGCTCGCCCGGTGAGACGTTCAGGGGACGTCTGTAAATTGGGCCGCTGAACATTTCCTGGGTTACAATAACGTTAATGGCTGCAATTCAAAACATTACTTTGGACTTTTTACTTCCTGACTGGATCTTTAACTTTAAAGCTGCTCACCGTGTAAAGCCGTCAGAATTAGATGTTTTATTCACGTTTTAAAAAGCTCAGTTTTCCAACAAATGATAACAGGCTGGATTGTTAAAGGAAAAGTTTGCCATTTTTGTTTTATGTGGATGTCCAGTCAGTGTTGATAATGAACCTCTAAATTCCTCAGTGCTGCTATTGACATCTATGGAGGTCACCAAATGCAGTCAAAAACCTTGAGCATCTAAAACTTGGAGTTAGAACTTGAAGGCTAAATGTTTTATTGTAACACAACCTAAACAATATGCGTCAAATTGGGGGAAAAAAATATGAAAAGCAACTAAAGGTGGTGTGAGGAGTAAATATTTAGTGTTTCACATGGTAAATCAGTTACAAATGTCCTTAGCGATAGGTATGTAAACGTGAATAAGAACAGATCTAGCTTTTAGCATGCTGAAGTAAGCTCACAACTTATGTTCATAAATTGTAAATATAAATGTACAAAAGTTAATCCAAAATATATTGCGGCATCGAGGCCCCGCCTCCTGCCACGCCCAAATGTGAGCACACACGTAAAGCACACAAATAATTTACTAATTTAGGACTTCAAAACATAAACAAACCATATTTTGAAGAAAAAAACAAAACAAGGTATTTGTGGTCTACTTAGATTTTTTTTTTTTTTCAGTTTAGCTCACGTTTAATCTGCTCACAATTAGTTTATGATTTATACTGCAAACAGCCACCAGGGGGTGTTAAATATATTTTTAGCTTTAACTTGCAAAGCGAAACATGTTCAAATACAGTCTGGCCTCTGTGACAAAACACTATGTACTTGCGCTGCGGCCAACGTTTGTGACAGATGCCTCTGATTTCACTCTGTAATCTGTTACAGTGATTGCAGCGTTTCTTCTGAGTCTGAGTCGGACAGAAGTCAGACGATGGGAGACTGCCGCCAAATTACAGTTGTCTATTTTCCTCCCTCTCTGAGGTGGCAGTCAATTTTCAACAAACATTTGAAAAAGTTCTCCTCCTACGGCTCTTATTCTCCGTCCTTAACAGGAACCAGGCAGCAGGACAGTGTTCATATTTTATAGATTTTTTTCCTTCCTAATTTAGTTTTATTTGAACTGGTGAGTTAATCTTAAAAGTTTCCAAGAGAGACGTGAGTAAAAAAGAAACTTATTCCATATAAAAGCACAACAGATATATATTTATTCCATTTAGATGCAGAGCTTTAATTTCCAAATAAAAATAAAAATAAACAAACAGAGAATAAGAACTTATATATAATATGTATAGATATAATATGAAAACGCAGCCTTTTCCACGTCGCTCCTGTGCTTCACACCTTGTTGGTATTCAGAGGAGCTACCAGCCGGTTCAATACCTGTCAAGATTAGCACGCTCCCGTGAGTCGGCCAATCACGGTTCACGGTACATGACTTGCCAAACTGAAACACCCAATCCCAAACGAGAGACGATGCTGAGGGATGAAGCGGCAGTTGGGGTCTGACATTTGTGTGTTTCGTGTGCGTGTGGATTTTGCTTCCTGTGTGTGTGTGTGTGTGTGTGTGTGTGTGTGTGTGTGTGTGTGTGTGTGTGTGTGTGTGTGTGTGTGTGTGTGTGTGTGTGTGTGCGTTTTGTTTTTACTACAATTTGCATAAAATGAAAATTGGTCCTCTTTCGTCAATAATTCGTTTTTCATATCCATGCATGTGTTGGGGATATTTTCTGGGTATTAACGGCACGAATGCTGGCTCGACTTACATGTCATGGTTTCTGTGTGTTTCGGCACTAACATGCGGATCCTATATTATCAGCGTGTGCAAGCTCGCCGCTGTCTGGCTACAGATGGTACGTGTCACATGCTGAGCGGACAAGCGTAGTGAGGTGTGGGGGTTGGGGGGGGGGGGCGGGGGCATGGTCATTTTAACATGAGTCAGCTTTCCTCCGACCTTCACCATACAACTGATGTCTGATGTAGCCGGAGGAGGTCGGCTTCAAAAGGCGTTATGAATATTCAGCGTTTCCTCTCTCCTGCCTCCACCAGGCAATCCATCATTCATAAACATGCCTTCACAGCCGGATGGAAGTGTGTGTGTGTGTGTGTGTGTGTGTGTGTGTGTGTGTGTGTGTGTGTGTGTGTGTGTGTGTGTGTGTGTGTGTGTGTGTGTGTGTGTGTGTGTGAGCATTTCCTATTTTTGTCAGATGCGCACATGGCAAGTCTGTTGTAAAATATTCCCTGGCAAGATAAACTGCAGTATTCAGGTCATTTATTTAAGTAAAGTGTTAATGCCACAGTATTAAAAAAAAAACCACACCAATCCAAGTACTCTTTTACCAAAAAGTTGTACTTCAAAACCTTTGGTTAACATGTAGAATAATGTTTTTCTAACTGTGCGTACATATGCCTGTATCCATTGTCAATAGATGAAATAGTTAATAAAACGAAAATAAGTAATTCCTCTACTTGTTTAAAAAAGAAAAAAAAAATTCTACCTGTAGTTCACAAAACCAAAGATAAAACATCCCAGTACAGATTCTTCAGTGTATGCCGTTTAAATTTCTTATTACCCTCCCTAAATCTCTCTCTCTGTGGTGAAAACATCCAAACAGGAGTCACAGTAGGAACAATTTTTACCATCTTGTGGGTTCCATTTATCTGCAGAACAACAGCAGGTGGTTAAAAGACATATCAGCGTGCGGGCGTTAGTGTGCGTGTGTGTTTGTACTGCGTTGTATTTGCATTCTTCTTTCGCTGCGCTGCTGTGGCCGATATATTAGCTCATTAAATCTCCGTACACAAAAAGGTAAATCTGTCCCCTCATCAGAATAAACAGAGCAGGAGGAGGTGAAAACACAGCGGCTGTAATCTTTGTTTTTTTTCAAAGACAACAGCAATTCCAACAAAATAATACCGTTCTGTGTTTGGAGATAAAAAGGTACGGCATTGTGTGTGGCCTCACCTTTAGTTTGAGCTGCAGTTTACACAGTGTAATCTGCTAGGAGGTGCATTAATAACATGTGCTCCAGTTTCAAGGCACAGGTAATGGTGGATGTTTTTGCCTTATACATAAAAGACGATGGATGGCGGATGCTTTTACAGATGTGATTTTCCTATTACTATTCTTCACAGACAAAGAAGATGAGCAGACGTGAAGTTCAGTCAGTCAGTCACAAAGTTCTTCTTTTAAAAGCTGGTTTTCCATCAAGGGTAAAGATTTTTTTTTTATGGGTCATTAATTTCCTACTAATTTTGGCAGTAACTCTATGTAAAATAAAGTGTTCAATTACACACTTATGATAATTTTCAATTAATTGCAAGTGTTCACAGCAGGACAACTGAACATGTAAAAATGTTCCTTTTATCTGCAGGCAAGCATAAAATTAATCCTAAAGAAAAAAAAAAGAAAAAGAAAAGAAAATAGTAAGTGAATAATTAATATTTACCCGTGCTTAAACCTGGAAAAATGACACCAGTAAAGTGTATGAGCTTTATTACGCCCCAGTAGTTGTGTTTTCGTTGAATGTAATTTCACTCCCCTTTTATCTCTGTTTTTGGTCTCCACCATCTCCTTCGGGAAAATATCCAACACTCTAGCTAAATCCAAAAAGGCCAAAAATGAAACACTCAATGCTTCAAAACGACAGTTTTTAAGCACCAATGAGTGACGTCATAATGCGTTGTTAATCAACAGACATTGCTAATAACAGCTAACGATGGCAAATGTGGCTTCTCCAGCTTGTACTGACATGCAGTCAACTTGGGTGAGAGGTCAATCCCAGCTCTGATGTCCGAATCAAAAGACTGACAGAAAGCCTACTGTCCTCCTCTGGTTACAACCTTTATTCTGCAAAAAATAAACCGACTCAAGACTCCGAATGATCAAATTCACAGAAATAAGGTTGATATTGTTGTGTGTATTTCTCCAAATGTTCCAACTATTATGTTAAGTACTCAATTCATACAGGAAAATGGCCAAAAAGGGAGGCTAAAAGTCAGATATAAAGACTGAAGCCCCTCAGGAGTTACTATCCAAAATGGAGAAATAAAAAACAAGAACACAATCTATTTTAGGTTTCAGGAGCGACAAACGGGTTTTCAGTTTCTTCATATGAAATCAACACAAACAGACGGACGGTGAAGCATCTTTTCTCAGATATGAAATGGAAACAGGACACAGCGTGGACGCATGAAGAAGCAGAGTCATGTTCTCGATCATACGTGACCATAGCGGACACGACTGTCACGCCTCGTGTGTCTCAGTTTTGGAGGGTGGTGAGTTTTTGCAGGCACACATGTGGTCAGACAGAGTGTGTGTGTGTGTGCGTGTGTGTGTGTGTGTGTATGTGTGCGCGCACGCGTGTGTTTTTGTGATGAGTGTGTTTTCTGTGATGTTTATGTATGTGACATGGAAATGAGTCTGTGTCTGAGAATGAGGGGGTTTTATTAGCGGGTCTGCACCTGTGTCTGTAGCACGTGTGGAGTTTTTTAATTTGTGAATGTGTGTGCGTTTGTGTGTGTGTGTGTGTGTGTGTGTTTTTTGTGACATGGATGACTTCTGACAGCATGCAGAGAGTTGGCACACGGTTGTCCTCTTCTCCACCCACAGTGCTGTCTGACATGGTCAACGTATCCTTACTTTATGTCTTTGTTCCCCAATGACACTGAGGACGACTGCACACAACACACGCACACGCGCACGCACACACACACACCCATGCAGTTCAATCGGTGCAGGGCCAAACAGAAACCCTGGGATGAAGTGACAGAGCATGGACTGTCGACTGTCCTCTTCGATTCCCACATCTTCCTCGCAGCGGGAGAATTGCTTTAATGGAGACAGGCGTCGCTGGTGAAAAAACTAAACCAAAAAAAAAAAGTGTCCAAAAAAGTTTAACCAACTGACACCTGAACAAAAGCAACAATGAGAAAAGTTTGACAGGCTTCTGCATATCCAAGCCTGTTCTAGAAATTTTGTTTTTAACTTAAGTTGTAACAGAAAATACTTGAAATGTTTTTATGGTTATTTTTAAGCACTCACAGCACTTTGGAAAGTCCCTCCAAGCCAGCTACTGTTATGCAGTTCATAAACGTGGCACTGATCAGTGGCAGCTGGTGCTGAAGATTTTGTGGGGAAAACAAATTGAAAATTGTACCATCAGCGATGCAGGAACACAGGATTGAATGCAGCCTCACTGGATGTAAAATTGTGCTATAAAATTGCCACTTGCCGCCTATTTCAGTCGACTATTTTCTATTTCGTTGACAAAGATTTGGATCCATTGACTGAATATAAAAGTGGACGTAACTTCTGGGTCTGAAAAATGAGGGTGATGTGGAAGTGCCTTAAACTGCAATATCACCATTGAGTGCCACGAGAGGTCGGCTCCAAAAAGCCTCCGGTTCCATAGACTCCCATTCAACTTCTCTAATGCAATTCTCAGTCAACAGAACTTCTCAACCAGTCATGTCGGTGTTGTTAGCTAAAGTCACTCCTTCTTATTAGTTTTCTGGCAGTCCATCTGAAAATAATCCCATCATTAATTAGAAAATAAGCGTCAAAAAGACGTTTTACTGGGGGCGAGTATTTTTGATTGGCAGGCCTGTGGTGCAGTCAGGTTACGGCTTTTGGTGGGCGGGACGTAGTATCATCGGGTTTCCAATCTCAGCCAGTCACAGCTGGTTGCTGCTTTCTTGGATCATGCAGTAAGGCAGACCTGATTGGTTCTTTTCGGTCTTTTGCTGGGATTTAGCCATTTTAATGCAGGGATCACTTCCACGCGTGAAAACGTTACACCAGGGGTCTTCAATGTTTATTTTAGGCCAAGGACCCCCAAACTGATAGAGAGATGGAGCAGGGACCCCCTACTATATATATTGTATAAAATTGTGTTTTATATTAAACTGGAGGAGTGCAGGAGATTTAGAGGGACGGGTCCAGGCTAGTCTCGGGCTGTGAGTGAACCGGTGCCCAGCTCGAGAGAGCCTGAATGTGTGCATTTCTGACTGAAAGATAACATCTTCTGCCTCCATTTATCTATTCGCTACAATATGTTGGATTCATGTTAATGTGTATTTAAAGACATTTAAATTTGGCGAAAAAAAAAAAAAATTGAAAAATTTCACAGACCCCCTGCATACCTCCGTGGACCCCCTAAGGGTCGCGGACCCCCTGTTGAAGACCTCTGCGTTACACCAAGCATTCGCTGTCGGTGGAAGATCCAGGGAAAATAGAAAGTGTTTGCTGCAATGGATTTTCCCACAAAATATTAACTATATCAGGGGTGTTTGACTTCATGTGCATCTATCCAATTACTTTTGAACCCCTAAAGTTTGGCCACCGTGTGCCATAAGGGTAAATCTCCTTCACAGCTCTTATATTCACTTACTCGTATTAAAGCTGAGACTTGGCACTTTAATGTAAAATCCAATTATTTCATTTCGAATTGAATCTGTTGAAGCACAGAGCCTGCAGAACAAAAAAATTAAAAAAAATAGTGTAACTGTCCAAATACTTACAGTCTGGGCTGTATATGCATATGAGTGTGTGGAGCTGCCCTGCTGCTACAATCTAGTAAAACACTTTCGTGGTCAGAATCTGACAAGGCAGAACTAATTTCCAATTTCAGCTGGAGTCATGAAAATGTCAGCATCTCCTGTTGTGAAACCAGAGATGCTCACTTAATTAACAGGAAAATCTGATATGCAAAGCGGAGATATGCGTTCCGCTGTGTCCATTTTCCACCCCTGCAAAAACATTGTAAAAATCAAAAGCCACAAGACCAGAAATCTTCTACGTTTATGTGAATTTTATTACTGGAATATGACTGGATGTTCCAGTTAGGAGCAGAATATTCTTGCAGGTATTAATGCCAGTATATTTTGCGAGCAGCAAAGGCATGTGAGCTGATATATCAGTGACATTTATATATAATACAGCGGCTTGTTAATGTTTCCTGGACTCCCCTACATCGTATCTGCACTGCTCATTTCTGTCCCACACTGTCAGTACCGGGGTGTGTAACTGTCTCGTAATGTGTCAGCAATAATTAACGGAGTCTGTTTCCTCGTGCAGCCTTTGTACTCGGTGATTAAAGCGATTCCTGCTGCTGATCAAAGAGGAGAACGATCAGGGAAGAAGAGGCCAAAGTATTACCGTCCTTCTTTTTATCCTCTTCTAAACTTCCACTGTTCAAACTCTCTGTGACATCTGCGGATGGTGAATATAAGATTAAAAAAAGAGAGAAGCTCTTCTGTCTTCTAAATCAACACTGTTAACACCGTGCAGAACAATTTATTTTCATGTTTTTCAGCATGGATTTCGACCACACCACAGCGCAAAGACTGTTAAAGTTTTAAACTACATCCATCTTAGCAGCTGCAGGTCCAAAATTGTTATTTTGGTCTGGAAAAACTGGGTGGGACATTCTGGCTCTGTACTCAATTGGTTCACATCATATTTACAATACAGGGATTACTTTGTGTTAATTGGTAATTATCAATCAGAGCAAACTAAATAACGAGGAGTTCCGCAGGGGTCCATTCTCTGTGCTTTTTCTGTTTAGCATCTATATGCTACTGCTTGCTCAGATCCAGCAATATTAGAAAATCTCTATCTCTAACTATGCAGATGACTCATAATTATACATGAGTGTCACCACATGAACACAGTCTCTTACATCAGCTGATTAAGTGCATTGATAAAATCAAGTGGATGTTCCAGACCTTCCAACACCTGAACCGGAAAAAAATAGTTTTTGGCACCAAAAGAAAAAGCATTTAATAGTCAGAGCTCGACTTGAACCAGTGACACTAAAATCTGCAAATCAAGCCAAAGATCTTGGTGTGATTACGGAATCTGACCTAAATTTCAACAGCCTCATAAAGAAACGGGGGGGTTATGTGCTGGACTTTTGTACGAGTCATGTGCGAGTTTTATTAATCTTCTTTTTTAACTCTTTGTATGAAAGAAAAAAATGATAGACTCGTCAACCAGTTGAGAACGACAGTATCTGCTCAACAAATGTCAAATAAACCCTAAAGAGCTTCATCTTTGCTGACAGTGGTTGGAATGTGTAGTTTGAAGTGAGTTTTATCTTTTTAGAACCATTTTTGACTTCTGCCTTGTTAATTTTTTCCAGGAGAGGGGCATTGCCCGCGTTGAGGAAGCGAACTAAGGCTGAAAGTAAAAGCGGAGATTAAAGGTTTCCTCAAGACGAGACGATGCCGAACGTTCAGAGATCACTTATGTGGTTTTCAGCTGACGAGATCGGCCGAATGAGTGTTTTGACAGGCTGTCTGGAAAAAGCCGCAGAGTCGGGAGGAGAAATGGTTTTCTCCGCTCTGTTATTTCTGACTTTACATGTGGTTACGGCACGGTGTCATTTCTTTTCTTATTACACAGCTTGCTTATTAGCCGCTGAGAGATGTTTGCCCTGCAGGTCTCTGACGGAGTGTAATCCTGCCGATGAAAACCGATCGTTCACCTTAAAAACTGCCTGAATGATCATCTCTAATTTGCCACCGGGGGCAGGACGTGCCCCGGCCTGCTCACCGAGGGATTTGCCACCGCTCGGTCCCGGGAGTTTACTGAGGATCAGACCTGCCAGGGCCTGATGATAACTAGGCCATGACTGGCTCATTAGAGCAGTCCTGGGTGCAGAGCAGGGGACTGATGGGAAGAAGGGGAATAGAGAAATACACGTAGGGGAGGAGAATGGATCGGCCGGATTACACACCAGTAATTTGTTATGTTACTTTGCCAAAATCTAATTTTAATTATTTTAGCTTTTGATGAGATCACATATGCTTGTCAATATTACCTAAAGCACAAGTTGTCATATTCAATTTGCTTTGTTTTGTCCGAATCATCAGTTTGAGGTCACACCGGGCAGAATTTACCGATTTCCGTTCGCCGACTCAGCACGTGTAATCTTATCAAACCGGAGACCCTCCGATCCGACGGCTAACGCTCCAACCTCAGACGTTGTGCTGCCTCCCGGGAGACAGAATAACAGGGACATACAGAATTAAAGAGGGTATTTCCCCTCGCAGCTTTTATTATCTGATTACCGGTAAAAGAAAATTTGAGTAAATTAAATTTTGCAGTGGATCTTCTGTACTGCTCACGAGCACCATCGTTTTTATTTTGGGGAGAATTTCAGCCACGACTCTGATTGCTTCATTAGCTGGCATTAGGGCGGCTGAGTAATCTGTTGGTCAGAGAGACGGACCGAAGAACAGAAGGTCAAAGGTTCAACTATTCCAACACGAACATGGCATTTTCCTATGCTGATAAAGCAACAGAAATGGTTACACCTTCAAAAAATGAGTTATTAACATTTGATTGATTGAGTTTGTTACATTATCCCATCATTTCATCAACTCACATCCTGCACGCATACAGGAACACATCCTTAATGTCACAATAGTGTATCAGGCTGCTGCAGCAGAAAGCTGATAAAGAATAAGCAAATTATGATGATATGTTCGCTCGTTGTTCATTGCAGATGAGCTCATTGAGTGTTACAGGAAGTTGTGTGCCGGTCAGCAGCCTTACTGAGTTATATTAGAACAGCTGATGGTGATTTAATAAAAGAGTGAGGGATCAACTGAGGCTGACGTGGAGTCACACAGAACAAATTTTAATTTGTCATGACAAAAAGCACGAGAAATTGAATTTTACATTTTTTTTCTTTTTAACATGAGTTCCTCCTGAGGCCATGATGAGATGACTCCCTGAACTCAATTGCAGATTTTTTTTTTCTGTATTGCCGTTTTAAATCTTTAACCAACATAATAACTTTCTCCTTAACTTCAACCAAAAGCTTTGAGTTGCAAAAAAATTTGATTTCAAATTTAAAACACAAAAAGTTGTGCAAATTCAATCAACAATACAGCAAATCCATTTTGTGGTTGTGGTATGTTTAGAAATTAGCACAGAAAACTTCAGCCAATGCAAATGAACTGTGTATTATCACTATTTACATTACATTACATTTCATTTAGCTGACGCTTTTATCCAAAGCGACTTACAATAAGTGCATTTCAACCATGAGGGTACAAAACCCAGAACAACAGGAATCAAGAAAATACAATTTCTTCAGGAAAGTCCAACTACAAAGTGCCATTTTAAGTGCTACTAAAGTGCTACTATTCAAGGTAAAGTCTGAAGAGGTGTGTTTTTAGTTTGCGGCGGAAGATGTACAGAGTTTCCGCTGTCCTGATGTCGGTGGGGAGCTCATTCCACCATTTAGGAGCCAGGACAGCTATTTGACAATAGAGTTTGGCAGGCACGTGACTCCTCTAACTTATGCTGCAAATAAACACAAAACTATAATTGTGTTTTGAATGAAGAGCGGAAATGACCAGTTTTCTGGCCTGATTTCAAGCTGATCAGTTAAATGTAGTCTGTTATCTACATGAGCTTGTGTTCGTTTAACAATGCTGCATCCATTAAGATCAGATTATCAGCAGGTGGTCTCTTCATTCGATCTGCCGCGCTCGGCAACCTTCGACATAGGTCGATATAGGCGTCCGCTTGTGCTTTAATAGGAAACGCGACCTGTCCTGGTACCGGGACCTCGAGGTTGGAAAGAGTTTAATTATTGTACTTCCCGTAAGACTTTTGAGTTGACTTGAACCTGTGTCGACAAACTGACTCGACACCAACTGACTCGAGAGAGAAACAAAAGAAAAAAACCACGTCTGAATACGTTTTAAAACTCTTTTTGCAGCCCTCGGAGGTAAAGGGTGTCCGAAACCTTAAGGGTGTGTTTATGTGTGTGTGAGGCCGAGGAGGAGGAAGTCACAGAGTGAAAGTCAGTCCTTGTTTATTTTCCTTAAAGGTGAGCATGAGGGAGTATATAAGTGCGTGTGTCTCAGACAGGCTCACAAAGAGAGCCAGTCAGTCCGTGTTTATTTTCCTGTCGACTTGACAACTCTCTCTGAGACGTCTTCGCCTTATCTCATGTTGACTCATGGTGCTGTCCGACCGCAAGGTGTTTCCATCTGGGTTATGCACACACCCTCATCATCCCTCAGACATGACACAACCCCCTCAGCAGCTGCACAGTAAAGGGAGGGAGACGGGGGAAAAAGAAGAGTTAAAAGAAGTTTGTGGACACAGTCATCAGAGAGAAACTAATGGAAAATATTCTGTGTGTATGTGTACGTGTGTGGGTACCTGCTTGCTTGCAGGATAATTACCTGAGCAGCTCTGTGATTAGGCCTCGCAGCAGAGCAGAGCAGCACGCGACGATGGGAGCAGACGACAAGCGACCGGGACTTGTAAAAGCACTAACTCGCACAGACTCACAAACCGAAACACACAGGACGGCACACAGAGGACTTTGTGTCCTACTCTGCTTCCCATCGGCGGGAATAAGCAGAGCTTTTAATGGCCGGGACGCATCGGAAAGCGGCAGAGCAAAAGCTCCTTCGAGAGCGGCCGCCACAGGAGGTGCGACCGCATGGCATGCTTTCTGACTAAAAATACGGCAGATTAAAGCCGCTAATGTCGCAACGTTTACGCAATACTTTATCGCGACTGACAGCGAACTAACCCGCAGGGCGTTAGCGTTTGCAGCCTTTGATTTGGAACGGAACAAATGTGAGACTCTTTCGGAGTCCAATAGAATTTACTTTTAGCACCGTGTGCTTTCCACCAGCTCCTGATAAAAAAAAATATATCAGTCTATTTAGCTCCTGAATACTCCGCTACGTCCACCAGCTAGTTGCTAACTGTGTGTAGAGCTTTCACTGTTTTCTGCTGCTCCCGGAAACAAGGTTGATGAAAGATTTGGGACCGTATTAGTGTGCCTTTAAAACCGCTATTATAAGTTGAAAGACGTTAAGTCGCTCTGCAGTGCCGAGGGGACGCGTGAAAGTTGAGTAATTATCTGCAAGTTCAACACTGCAAGCCACACACGTCTTGCATGAGTCATCTGAAGCATTGCTGCGGGCCCTGCACACCTGTGTTCCACCCACACAGGTGACTTCACTCACATCGGCCGATTAAACGTCTCCTCGGGACGGTGCAGGTGTGCGTGAGTTGTACATTTAGCTTTGAAAAGCAGGAATGCGTTTTAAAACGGACCAAAAACACTTTTTATTTTCATGGCAGAAAATTTGACTCGGGAGGGAAGCAGGGAAGAAACCTTGTTCTGGTTTCATTCCAACGACCAAACCAGCAGCCAAAATGGCCTTTGTACAAAAACAAAGCTACGAAGCATAAACTGCTTCCCACGCGGGCTGAAGCACAGGGCGACACACGCACACACACAGGAGCGCGTGCAGAGCAGCTGAAGTTCGCAGTTAATTCGAAGGAGATGTCCTCGGTGTCCTCGGTGTCCTATTGTGTCCTGCGCTCGGTGAAGCTAAACAGAAGAAGCCACAACAGAGCCGGAGCCCACAGCATCTGTCTCCTGTGTTTATGATAAACAAAGGTTACAGTGAGCACAGCGTGAACCCCCCCCACCCCCCTCCCACACACACACACACACACACACACACACACACACATGCATGCAAAATGTCACATACAGAGCAGCTCATGTAATTAGACTGCACACACACGTGTGAGTTTAGAGACAAACGCACACACAGGTCGCAAACCCACCGACAAACAGATGTGCCCAGGATGAGTCACACAAACACCGACAGCTAATTCTCTCCTACATTCACCAGAACTGCTGTGTTAAAACATATATTACATTACGATGGTGGTGGTGCTGGTGGTGGGTTACGTGCACATGAAATCACATCAGTTCAACCTCCTCCACGTGTCGTCAATATGCACACATTTTTCTGAGTTGCTTAAAAAAGGATCTTTGGATCAGAGAGACTAAAATATCTGCAAAATAATGAGCTCAAATATTTTTCATACTGTGGCTGACCTGCAGAAATGGGTCAACATAAATTAAAAATGTCACCGCTCACTAATGCTCAGGAGAGATGGGAACACGGGCCACAAGTGATGAAGACTTTCTTACTTTATTTTTGGGGGGGGATCGTTGACCTCATGGTCTCTCCTTTGATCTGTGAATGAGAAGCAAACTGTAAATCACCCTGTCGGTTGGTAGAAGAGTGCGACAGTATTTAAATGTCACTGATAATATTTCAATAGTGCAGAACAGTTCATAGGAAAGTGTATCTGCCAGTCACACCAAATTGTTCCCGCAAAATTCACCTTATATTACTGGAGTCACTGCGACGAGAAGATCAATGTCATGTGAAGGCTAACTTGATCTTTTAGGTTTTTACCTTAAATTGATATTCTTTTACCCATCAATAATATGATTTTCAGGGATATATAATAAATAAATGAATCGACTGTAAAATATCAACCGGTTGCAACTATTCAACCTTTTTTTTTTATAGCTTTTCATCCTCAAAACCTCTCATATAATTCATTACAAATACTTTACTTTACAACAGTCCAGAGAGGTTGACTGAACTTAATCGAAGAGTATTAAAACACAAACCTATAAAACACTATTGGTGAGAGGAGCTTGAAGGTGTTTCAGAAAGCATTTGAAGGTGTGAGACTTTGCCAGGCTCAATGCTTCATTGCTGTAGGTTTTCGGAAGAATTTGAAGAGTCTCCGTTGTCGATTGAGCATACGATTTCTGCTCAAGTTTCATGTCTATGGTGAAATCACAAACGTGTACGTATTGTTGGGTTTACTGGGTTTTAGCCTACGTCGTTTCGTATCCACTTCCTGTCACGTCTTCAGCCTTTATAAGGAGCTTGTTTAGCTTGCTGCGTAGCCGTGCAACAACATGCAAGCTCATGGCAGAGAGACAACATTCCTCCTCTTGTGGACGGGGTGTGTCGGCGATCAGGGAGGAATCAGTCAACAGGTGGTTTCCAGCATTAATCATCTGATATCTGCTTTGTAAGCAGATGTCATTGTATCTGTATGCGTTGTGTAATATTGCAATCGTACAAAAACAAAATGGTGGCGCGCCAACACAAGTGCAAATGCACGCATTTTGTTCTGTATATCAGCAATCTTTCAGTCTTTTATTGTCAATTATTTTGGCTTTTGCAGACATGTAATTTTCTGTAGCTAATGGGATAATTTAAAACAGACAGTGTTAATATGTCTATAATGCTAAAAAAAAAAAGCCTCTTGAGACCACTAGCTTGTTGGCTGCAGGCCTGTAGTACCCACTGGGGGGCTTGTGTATCCGAGATAAAAAAAAAAAAAAAAAAGATAAAATGAGATACAATTCATTTTATTGATCCCTGAAGGGAAATGCAGTCACTGCAGCAGCAAACGATGCACGAGTACATTGGACAACTGAGACCGGAGAGGTAATAAGGACTGAAATATAAAACACAATAAACCCTGAAAATTATATCCATGATGAGAGCATCTCTGTGATGCAGATATTATGCTTCTCCCCGGTGGCTGAAATGGGATTTGTTCTACAATTGCAATCAACAGAATAGCGTATACCTACACAGGATTAACAGATATCACACCCACTTAAACTCATTTAGGGCCAAAACAAACGAGGCAATGTTAAATATACCATCCCCACACATGACTCTTCTTTAAATGGTTGTACAGTTTAGATGGAGCACAAACTCCATCTAAACGTTTTGAGACTATTCCTGTTCCGGATCGTAGCACAGTTTCGTGCACGGAGCAGGAGGAAACAATAACCTTCGTGAGCAAGTATTCAACGTTTCATCACACCACTGGTACGCATTTGCAATTTTCCCCATTGTCATGAAACCGAGAGCGCACATAACATTTTGTGTCTAACTCATGAAATCAATAACGGACACTCTTGCTTCGGAAAGCATGTCAACAGCATGTGACGGTCTTGATTCAGAGACACAGTTGTACTGTGGAAAAAAAAACAGCAGGTTGTTTTTTAGCCTTAAATACACGGGTCATTTTCTGCGACCACCGTTACCGGGTTCTCGAGAAGAGTCCATATAAATGACCCCCTCTTGTCGTATTTACGACGTTGATGCTCAAAATTTTCACTAAACCTCGAGCTAATGAGGCGTGACGCGTTTGCGAACGTTTACGAAATGGCGGAGGCTGTCGAAGTTCATTTTTTGTTGAGTGTTCATCTATTATATTGCCATTTTAGAGCACCCTCAGGCTAGCTTACTAAATTGTTCGCCTCTGTGGCTTCTAGACCCCGTCCATTTTGCTGTTGCTAAGCAGTGGTGTTGTCACGACTAACCCACTTAAAACGACAAGCATACAGCTTGGAGCAAAGTCACAATTATGGTCATCAGTTGCACCGGTGCTTCGCTCAACGCGACAAAGATTTGTGCTCTAATAAGGCTAAAATGTCTACTGTGAGGTCTGTTTGCATGTAGCAAAGTTAGTTTACTGTACAGGCTGTTATTTTAACGACTAAATCCTCTAAATCCCTTCAGTATCAAGCTCATATCAACTTCTTCCTTTCATCTGCTTGTTCTTTGAAAAAAAAAAACATGAGGCTGAAGTGTTAAATATTGAGATCAAAGATGACATTTTTTTGTCTACAGAATTACATCTAAATGTAAAAGTCTAAATTCATTCACAGTTTGAAAACTTGAGCTGCACAAAGCTTTATAGTTACGTGTGTCAGAATATGCTTGTCAGTTCATCGTGATTTGTAATAATGACCACAGGGACGAATAGTCTCAGAGGTCAATTTACCCAAATGGCCGTTACATTAAATATTAATGCAGTCCATATCAGATAATTTGGTTATATTCACATTGCGCCGTATGTTTCTTCAATAAATCTTTATTGACAGTTTGACCCTGTGATACTGAGCCTCATTCCCTCTGGGATGTCTGCAGCTGCCCTCTGATTGGCTCAAAGACAAATCTGTGAACTGTCAGTGTGTTTCTGTTGTGTAAATTCAAGCCCATGTTGCAAATCCGCGCCTACATATGAAGCGTGTTGAACTACGGAGGAGGTCAGAGGTCAGCCATCCTGGTCAGAGGGTCACTCTGCCTTCTCCCGCCTCCTTTTGTCTGCCCCCGGGGGCCTCTAGTGTTAAACTGACACATCTGTCCGGCCCTTGGCTGGGTCTTCTCTTTATTTAGAGCAGCGGAGCAGAAGGTAGGAGAGGAGGAGGAGGAGGAGGAGGAGGAGGAGGAAGAAGAAGAATGGAGCTCGTGCCTTCACACAAGACTCCTCATACTCACTCCATCTGGCCCGTGCCTTAACAGATGCTCCTGGCAAACACAGACACACACACATACACTGCTGCAGAGACCTCCTACACACATGTATACGTGCACACAGGTAACCAACATATACTGTAAAAATATACAGGGACAAAGTGATACACACATTTTAAACACACACTTCCTTTTGCAGTTACACACACACACACACACACACACACACACACACACACACACACACACACACACACACACACACACACACGTCCTTGAACACACACCCTTCTGGCAGCAGGTCTGTCCTTTTCATACCTCATAAGTCAATCAGTTCCTCCCACTCAGGCAAGAAAAGCAATTAAAGCGATTCACAGTCAGCCACCCTCCCGCCCCCCTCCTCCACCTTCCGCCAAAACACCGTCACCTCCTCCCCTGTCGCCTCTCCTCCTCCTCCTCCTCCTCCTCCTCCTCCTCCTCCTCATCCTCCTCCTCCTCCTCTCCCTTCATTTTGTTGTCTTCCCCCTGAGCACAGGCATTATTAGAAACCAACAAAAGGTTGACCTGCACAGTCAGGGGCTCTTCCTTGGTTATTGTGGCCACATATTTCCTCCACATTCCTGCGTACCTCGAAGGCACATGTCCACACACTCCCACACTCACTGCTGAATGAAAAAAATAATCATATATAGTGCAGCATTATGTTATTATTTTTAGTTTATTGGTTTCAGACAGATTTAGTCATGACTTTTATTACCTACATATTGAACAAGAGTTAACTGAACCATTAATTGAAAGCCTCTGTTGTTAATGGACTTCAATCTCATTGTTTTTTGTATTTTTTAGCCCCGCAGCCAGCAGCAGTGATACCGGTGATGGTAATGCCAATGTCTTGTCGGTAAAGCTGGTGAAGACCAATAAAGACTTAAAAGGAATATATATTGGACTTGCAAACATCAGGTGCACAAAAGCATGACTGTTTGACTAAATAGGAAACTATTGAACTGCTAACAAGTTTGCACTGCAAATTGTATATGGCGATACATTTTATAGTCATTACAGCTGGTTACACTGCCCCCTAGTGGGCAGAAATGAATTAAAGCTCCCTATTGGCTCTTTTCTGAGTGACGTATGCTCAGGCCAACCACACGTTTTTAACTCCACGATACGACCGCTTGGTGTTTTCTTCCACATAAAAAAGTTAGATGTGCATCTTCTGCACTTTACTCATCACAAAACCCTTGTTTTTTAAACTGCGGTGAATATATTGGAGACTTACTGAGAGCCCGTGTGTGAACGAGTGACTCATATTTTATATCAGGGTTTATACTGATGCATTTGGAGAGACTGAATGTGCCATCCAGCAGCCAAACTGCACCTTACACCCCACCAAACCAAACAGACAAAAAGCCTTTTGGTCAGAACAAGCGACAGTAAAATTGCACGTTACTAGCTTCTTGCTGTACTCGGTCTGGAAGAAATGAACAAGCTTGGAGTGAAACAGCAGGATGTGGGCACATGATGTCTTCCTGGGGAGACGGGAGCACCAAGACATTTATCATCTCATCCAGCAGACGTTTACCATCTCGTCAAAGTGGAAGCAGCCACTTCCAGCTCTATTTTTTGCCTGACACAGTGAAGCTTGTGAAACTGAGTATGGTGACAATGATTGAATGCGTTGCACTGCTTCAAAGTTGGAGTGCAATCAGGGGCTTCCAGAAAAGTCCAAAATGTGAATATGGAAAGTGCCTCTGCAACATTAAAAATGAAGTCCTGTGTGGTTGTTGCCTTAAGAGTTCAATTCCCTGAGTAGCATTCGGTTTTGCATTAATGCACCGGGGCTGTCCGTGATAAAAATATATGCACTGATGGTTCTGTGAAGGGGCTTAAAGGGGTGAGAACATGTTAGTGAGGAGGATGTAATTCTATATCTGTGTGGGAGAGAAACGTAGGAACAAAGAAAAAGTCCGATTTATTGTAACAGAATATCAACCATTTCTTTTTTTTTTTTTTTTTTTTTTTACCTCGGAACGGATGCGTCGGCATGCGAAGCGAGAGAGCGAGGCCGCTGCATCTAAATGTAGGGAAATGGAGGCTTTGGAAGTTTTAATGGACTCAGTGTGTTTGTATGTGAGCGGGGGAGCTTATAAGCGAGCGGGGAGGGAAATGGGAGATGAGCGATAATGCTGAGTCATATTGTACCGAGTCGTTCTGACCCAGTTCTCACTCACATCCTATTTGCCATTGCAATTTATTCATTCGACACAGTGCCGGTACTTTCACAGAGATGCGGCTCTTAATAATGCATGTCGGCCCAAAGTGGAATCGGGAGAAAAAAACAGACTAAAGGATATTGAAAAAGCATCCATTTCTGCATTTCTCTACCCTCGATTTGCACTTTTAATATAAACACGGCGTCAATCAGGGGGAAACGTTTTTATTCTGGCACAGGTCAGGGTCTGAATTGTTTCCTGGATTCGTGCTGGTTCAACAGCAAGGCTTCACAGACAGTGTCACGGTACAATATGAGATATATATGGAGCAGTTAAGAGCTGAATCTCCAAGGAAGGTTTCCAACATCTTGTGAAGTCCACGAAGCATTTATGTTGTTCTGAGAGAAAAAGTATTACGCTGTTCCTAATAAAGTGCTTGTTGTGCCAGAGGCAATTCAACTCCTGACATGTTCAGTCATGCTACAACAAGAGGAAACACCATCTAATGTGATTTTAACAATGATCCTGTAACATACAAAGCAACAACAGCTCATTTGTGTCCATCAGTGGCTCATTTTACCTTCGAAAAGGAAGCAGCACTCTGCATCCTTTACCTGCCTACGTTGGATTACAGCGTCAGCCAAGAGCTTAAAATGTAAAGTGCTTTTCCTAACTCCCACTAGGGTGTTTTTTTTTATTTTTTGTATTCATCACCTCCCAGCTGGGTCCCCCCAGGCTGCTGGGGATGCTCAGAGGAATCGGCCAAGTACCTCATGTTTTTTTTTGGGGGGGGAGCCGTTGGGAACTGGCGATGTTGCGTATTACGGAGGCCTCGGGGAGCTTTGCTCAATAACATATTGTGCAATATTTATTTAGTATTATAATCATGCTGCTCGAGCAACAGCACTTTAGGCTTTATCTAAATTGTGGAGGCAGAAATGCGGTTATGTTACTAGTGTTATTTAGACTTATTTTCAACACAGTATTATTCTGGCTTCATCACAATGGAGATTGGTTGAACTATTTGATTATGAGTTGATTATTGTTGTTGAGCCCGCTTTGAATTTCGAAAAAAAACAACAACTCCTTGTCCATCTTTTCAGGAATTTGTCATTTTATGAAGAAATTAGATCAACTTTCAAACAAATACTGCGTGGTTTGCAAAAGTGTGAACAGAAGCACCTGAGAAAAGTCTTAGATAAGTCATCCTGATGCTTTTTAAAAAAAAAAGTTTTATACTTATAATTTCATCCCATTTACTGTCTTGTTGTGGAACCTAATGTCTTTGGAGGTCGACTCAAACATATAGCAACCAAAATTTTTTAAAACACTGACACTGGATGTAAAATATGATGTTCCTGCTTCCAGTTCTCTAAACAAAGCACCAATAGGAGCAGCTTTACCTGCTCTATAGTGACTATCTGAAAAGACTTCATTGTTTTGTAGTCTGATCCCTGCATTGATGGCGCAAGAAGCGTCGCAGTAAATGCAGCATCACGGGAGGATTTCTGAAACCTGCACAGCTTAAGTTGCCTCCTTTTGTTTTCTTTTCAGTGCTGCTTTAAACTCGCTCTTGTAGTGTTGTGAAGCTCGTAGTTTTGCTACCTTTTTACAATCTAAGTCTGCCTTGTATCAAAGCACAGAAAGCTTCTTTGTCTCTGGTGGGTTTAACCCCTGGAATCAGTCGGGGATCACAGCTTTTCAGTGGGATTCCCCCGGTCGGTGCGAGAAGAGCAGGTGTTCTCTCTGTGTTGTGCAGCTTTAACGTCCGATCAAACGGGATCACTTCTGTTTGAATGTTCCTGTGTGTTGCACAGCGGATCACAACCCCACAGCACACATAAAGGTTTTACTGATTGATTCTTAAAAAGTTGTGGCAGGCGGCCCCCTCAGGTTCAGCCAGTCACTCCTCGGCCCTGGATCTGACCTGTCAGCACGCGCTCAGCGGAGGCGTCTGACATTTGATCCGCCTCCATGGCAACTGGGGATCCAGACATATGTAGGATTCATGGGTGGATTTGGGATACTCGTGTCTGTGTGTGTGTGTGTGTGTGTGTGTGTCTCTACCAAGTGTGCCGTCAGGAGCGAGGCGTGAGAGGGTGTCTCCTGAATTTATAACCTATTGTGAGAGGCAAAACATGTCCACATGCACACACACACACACAGGCTGCAGATGTCTGTTTGTAGGAGGTGCTGAATGTGTGTACCCTTGACCCCTGCACACACCCGACAGCCACGCACTTTCACCTCCCATGAACCCAACTAACCTCTGACACACACACACACACACACACACACACACACACACACACACACACACACACACACACACACACACACACACACACACACACATACACAAAAGACCAGCCGTTCAAGCAGCGGAGGCTCCGTGTTTCTTCAGCTCCCTGTTTGGGTCACCGGATCCCGACAGAAGTCGGATTGAAGGTTCAAATCTTTTGCTTTCACCGCTCAATCATTTGTTTTCAGACCTCATTTGCCAGTTGAGCTTGCACACACAGTGGTTATATAAAGTATCATCATGTACAGTATGTATTACAGTATACAGCCTGCGAGAATATATATTTGACAGTGACGGGTGACACACACAAATTCATACGCTGACAAAAGCCAGAGCTACTACTGTTGTAGAAACCAAATAATTACCGCAGCAGTAATGATAATATTTAGAAGACTCACCCTGCGTTCAAATCGCATACTATTTCTTTTTAGTGCGTACTGCAGCTACCCTCAAAAAGTATGTACTGTTGCATGTAGTATGCATACAGTCGGGACATACGACTTCATCATAAAAATGCGCCTTGACCTTTGACCCCATTGGTTTTAAGTAAAAAGAAGAAAGATGCCATTTGGAACAAGTAAGCGAACTTCCAAAGGAGAATAATGAGCATAGGACACATGATTGATCATAGCTTTATGTACTGCAGAAGAAACAGATGTTTATTGCCATAAAAACTATCGTCATCTCAACATGAAAAGGTTTCTACTTCTTGATGCAATTAAAATATTTCACATTACACGTAGAGAGAATCTTCTTTTTTGTTCTTCATGCACACTTGCCCTCTTACAGCGTACTGTATGCAGTATGCCTGCAACCCGTCTGTCTTTCTTTCGTTCTCCCTCACACACACACACACACACACACACACACACACACACACACACACACACACACACACACACACACACACACACACACACACACACACACGTGAAGAGGTACTCATCTCACACAGAAGAGTACTCATAAATACTACATCAGAAATACCCACGTACACGTGTTGCCTATAAATATGCAGAGCATCGCTGCGGGGGAATACGCAGGGTCACAGTGCAAGTGGAGTGATGGTGTGAGATTGATACGTGTGTGTGTGTGTGCATGTGTGTGTGTGTGTGTGTGTGTGTGTGTGTGTGTGTGTGTGTGTGTGTGTGTGTGTGTGTGTGTGTGTGTGTGTGTGTGTGTGTGTGTGTGTGTGTGTGTGTGATGTGCTTATCTTTGAAACACGAACATCAATGTTGTTGGATCGCCACAAGGCAAACAAGCTCGCTAAACATAACGTATTGTTCATCTTTTACTCTCTAGAAAAGTCAACATACATAAGTATGTATGAGTTTCCTACTTCCTACTATGTGCACGATAAATTAAAATTAATTTATTAAGACATACTGGCTCACAAAAACAATGTCATATGTATATTTTAGGCCTTTTCCTGACATATGGTCGTTGATCATGTATATAGGTTTTAAACTGCATTACTTCCTATGTTCTCTTACTTTTTGTCATTTGTAGCTTTGATATTTAAGTGATGTGCTTTTAATTACTGGGGGAAGTTTAATTTCATGCAGATTTTATACACAGATCAAAGGATAACTAATTATAAAATGGCATTCACTGTAATTTTGCCGTGCAATAAATCATGTCATCATATTCTTAGTAGATCAATAATTCTTCTGACAAGTACATCATCTTAGAATTTCCAATATCCTATCATCAGTTTTCACAGGATTGCAAATCGTTTTAGCACAAAAGCGAACTGGAAGAAGCTGCTGCAGATTAAAAAAAATATATATATACAGTGTATAACAGTATGATGTATAACAACTGAGTACATCCATGTGCAATATCCCTTTTTTTTTTTTTAAATTGTGGAATTAAAAACAAACAGGATTACAAGAGAAGCGAGCACACGTGACCGCTGCATCAAAAGGGATTACACTTGATTGTACCTTCCAATTAAAGCTAATTTCATGAACAAGGTTATAAAAGAGTCTGTAAACATCACAGCTTTCTCGGTTTTGACCATGGATGACTTAGAAGAGCTGATCTGGTACCATTACTCAGCCTTGCTCCTGATGTCTTCCCAGTGGTCGCTCGTGGTATTGCAGCAAAACAATTCAAAGCATTTTCCCGATAGACCACCATTACAAAAGAGACATCCGTAAACCTGTTGACAGGTTTGTAAAACCTCCCGGAGGATCGAAAAGCGAGATTTATTTCCATGAAAATCTAAAAGTCTACGGGTCCAGTGGGAATCGCTGGACGGGGGCTAGTGGGGGGGGGAGAGGGGGGGAACACTAATGCACATGTGCAGAGGGCTACACGGCGAGGAAGTAAACCTAAAAGATAGAAAACCGTATGGGCTCATTCCCCAGGCGAGAACCTCCACTCTCAAACCTTTACACATGATTATTAAAATTGATAAGGAAACAGACATTTGACAAATACCAACGTCGGCCGTATCGGCCTTCTGAAACCTTTAAATCGGTCAGAACCTTTGCACCGGCGTGGCGTTAATTAGCCCGGTTGCGCGCTCCCTTGCGTTTTATTCGCCGCGCTTCGGACGACCAACGCCGAACTGTTGTGAGCGATTGTGCGGCCGTGTTATTTTTTTTTAATTTTATTAATTTTTTTCCGAAACCCCTGTCGGGTCTGCCTTTGTTATCCGCCGGTCCTCCTGGGGGTTAATGACCCAGAATCCGTCCTCTCCTAATCCTCGTCGAAGATGAAAAGAGACATTGTTTACATACATCTGCCTTCAAAGGGGAAGGCGCCCAAATTAGAAGCAGCAAGTCAAACAGTATGCAGATGAGGCAGCTGAATGGGGTGAATAGACAACTCCCCGACTGGAGGCGCGCACGCCTTCGCCCTCCTCTTCGTCTCTCAGTCGTCTCCTGTGGGTGAGGAGGGAGAAGTGCGCCGGTGGGTGGGGGGGAGGAGGATTGGGTGCACACAGAGGCAGGTGCTGTGCCCCCTCACCCCTCCCACCCACCCTGCAGAGTTCCTCCATTGTGGTTCCTCTCAAAAAAAAGGACAGCTGTTGTGTCTCGCACCCCCCCCTCCCTCGGTGTTGGCCCGCCGCGTGTGCGTTGGCATGCGTGCGTCTGGATGCTTATCAGAGTGTGTGTTTTATCAAGTGCTTTGGTTTGATGCAGGCTGCTGGAGAGCGGAGGTGCCGTCCTCGTTCGCCTCTCAGCCGTTTTGGCGCTGCTCTCGTCGTTTTCCCATCTGGGAACACTCGCTAATTTCCTCGCCTCTCACGTTCCTCTCTTTGGCCTCACGTCGCTCCTTCCTCTCACCTGTCGTCACATTTAACTTACTCCCTCGTCCCTTTTCTTGACCATCACCACTGCTCATCTGTGTTTTTTTTTTTTTGCGTTGTAAATTCCATTCGCAGTTGGAATAAGCCTACGACACCTCTTCACGCGAACGAAATAAAAGCAGAAGCGTCTAATTTCGCCCCATAAGAACTTGACACGGTCTAGTTGAAAGCTCGCTGCACATTTCCGACTACGAAACGTCGCACACACTCAGAAACGTGCTATCGACCTCAATGTTTGGTTTCATTAAGTTTGCTGATCTTGAAACGAACCGTGTGGCCTTGCTTGTTTCCAAATCTTCAAACAGCTTATTGCTACCTTGATTAGCCATTTGGCTACAGCCTGCAAGCATTTCGAAATCATGTCACCGTCACTAAATTTAAAAGAAGAAAAGTAAGTAACTTTATTTTTCCTCTTTGTCATTACGCTTCTACATTAACCGTCCTTAATATTGAATCGCCATAATTTCTTCATCCGTCTAAACAAGGCCATTTTTGAATGATTCCCACTACTTTAATCGTTTTATCACCTTAAAAACGTACGATGTCTGATGTTTATTAGCCTGAATTTCTATATGTTTATGTTTATCTGGCGAATGGAGCTCAATGTTCACTCTAAATTTAACTATATTTTGACTTCCTCTGACTTCCAGGAGACTTTTAAAGCTTTCTTCAACAGCTAGTTACTAACTTTATTTGCATTTCAGTGCTGCAGGGTTTATCAGAGGCTTTTTTTTGTTCTTTTTTTTTTTTGGCTGAAATAGCTGTTGGAATCGAGGCTGACGAAAGCAGCGAGGCATGCAACTATTAGCTAAAATACTAGAAAGAGGAACAGTTGGTGATTCTGTTTGTTTGTGGCGATAAGCAAGCATTTCCTCCATTGTTCAAACATCGAAAAATATTGATCAGTGTTGCTTAAATATTCATTGGCTTCGTACAATCCATCTCTTCCTTCTCAACCTGCTCGACTCCTCTAAACCTCATTATTCCTTCCTCTGTCTACTTTAAAGCATCTCTCTTTCTCTCTTTCACTTCACCCATGTCTTTTTAAAAAGGCTTTGGGGGGGTAACAAGCGTGTCCAGAGTTCAGATGAGCCCCCCCGTTGGGTCGACAGCCTGCCCTTTTGTCTCCTCCCAGAGCCCAGATGCCTCCGTCCTCCCCCACCCCCACCCCCGGTTTGCTGGAATGACCACATCGGCATCGGAGGAATGGCACCAGGAATTCTTTTGTGATCGCCCTGGTTAGCCTCCCCCATGCTGGCAGCCACCGGCATCACCCCTCCACCCCGCTAATTTAATCAGCTCAGGGTAGAAAAAAAAAAAAAAAAAAAAACGCAGCCCTCGATAAGAACTCCATTGTTTGTCTGAAATTTGAACAGACAGCTGATGAGGTAATGGTTATATCTCTGTGGGAATGTGTGAGTGTGCTGAAGTCTTTGGTTTTCATGCCAATCAACATGACTAAGAGTCCAGAGCCATGTGTGCTGTGAGTCCGCTCTTCAATTTAGACTTTCCAAAACCGAACTCAAATTCCCACTGACGCTAAGAATTAAGCTTATAAATTAAAATATTCTGAATTGAGTTTTTGTCCTCACCATGTTGGGTCCCTCGCTTCGAGTGTGTAGTTCAGTGTCGTTTTTGAGGGCGTGAACGAGTCGATAATTCATTGCTGGCTCGGACATGTCTTCAACAACAGCGTAGAGATGTGGAGAGCCTGATTTCACGGAAACGATACGAAATAGCCACGACTTCATAACACTGCATTGCGCTGCGGTAATTCATACAAAAACAATGCCATTAGACATTCATTGGGATCCTCTGTTGCGGTAGCTACACAAATGTGAGCCGGGGAAGTGACGCACTTCGGATGACGTCTGCATCATGTGACTCTTTGCTTGTTAGGATGAGGCGGGTTAAAAAAAAAAACCTCTGGACCTACAGTCACATCTGCCCCCAGAACATGATCTGACCTGCAGTAACCTCAGGTTCTCCTTCTCTGTGTGGGTTCTTGTGATTGTCTACAGGTGTGCCAGAATCATGGGCGGAGCCACCAGCTGCGCCTCGTCACCATAATCGAAACCTCTACATTTACGCCGCTCTGCTTTTTCTTTTTTTTTGATCTTCCTTTTTGACTTTGCAGTGACGTCACACGTTGGTTCGTGAGCTGGGGGAGGACCGAGCGGTGGCTTTTATATACAGTCCATGGCCCTGCCTCGTCTCCCTCACCTGTTGCCATAGTTTGTCTGCGCTTTGGGTTCACGGGTTTAGCCCCTTTAACAATGTGACGTACCATCAGCTACTTTTTTTTAAAATTATTATTATTTCAGTGAAGTTACTTGAAAATCAGCTCACATCACTCGACCCCTGCTTAATGTGATTTAAACCCCCTATGGTAATGGGTGCATATATATGTGTTTACAGTTAGTAGTCCCACAATGAGGATTTGAAACACTTGGAGTAACAAGGGGGGGATTAATTACATTGAGTAAATTAAGACAGTATTAGATGTCACTTACCTTCATGGTTCATTACATTATTTCATTAACTGTAGCAGGGCCTTTACAAGTCAGTCAGACTTTCTTTTATTGAGCTAAACAGCTGCAGCGTGAAACAGACACACACACACACACACACACACACACACACACACACACACACACACACACACACACACACACACACACACACACACACACACACACACACACACATGCACAGCTTCAATTACTGTGTTGTAAATCACAACTTAAAATTCCCTGGCAGTGCAGCATCATTGTGTTTAGTTCTCAGATGAATGCTGTCACTTTCAGGACACCGGTACTGACTACATCTGTCAAAACACCACCCGCCTTCCAGCCACGCCAGCCTCCATCCGCCCGCCGTCCCTCCTCATCGCCTCTGACAGCCTGATTGTTTTGTGTGTAAGCGATTTTCCAGTCGAGCAGCTATAGCTTTGAAGAACCCTCCCATGTAGCCACACGACAGCATCTCAACATACAAACTGAGAAGTGTGTGCATCAGAGGTCTCTTTTTTTTTTTTTTTTTTTTTTTTTTTAATGGATTGATTCTTCCCACACATCAGCTTTTCTCCACGTGAGGTGATGAATGGATGATTCATGTGGCAAGGGGGATACGGAGCGAATCAATTTCTGGTGACCCGCGTTGTAGCGGTGACCCAGAAGGCGAGGCGCGTGGGAGTGCGAGGTGGTGTGAGGCGGAGGGAGGGAGCCGCATCTACATCACAATATCATTGACATTTTTAACATGTATTGTTTGTATTGATTGGAGAGGAGGAGGTGCAGCAGTTTCCTTTAACACTCATCCTTAAACGTCTTGATTGGCCGGTGTACACACACACAAAAAAAAAAATCAAAATACAGAACGACAACTGGGTAGAAATGATGCTGCGTGTTCACGACCAGCCTGCTTTCATTTTTTAGAAACATTTTGCTTTTGTTTTATTAAAATCTCATAATTTAAGTCCAATTTCTGTTTGTCTTTTCCACTTTTATTGGAGAAGATTTTAGAACCTATGAGGTTGAGAGACTTTATACTGCCAAAAGACAATATGCTGTTCTATTGCAAAAGTTGAGCGAGGATTTACTTTGATTTGACTTCTTTTTTTTCTTTTTTTGTTTGTGAGTTTCTCTTACCTTCCCATTAACTGGTTTCCTCAGTTGTTGTTGCCAAGGTCACAGAGTTTCAAACATTTACTTTGAGTGGAAAAGTGGATCTTTTTATCCTGAAAAGAACTTTTTATTTTTTCCCAAACAAATTCCGGTTTAATAAATGGGATTTTAATTGGTCTGTTTGCTGACTGAACATGGAGACAGACTTCAGTCTCCATTAACTACCATCAAGGTGCCCTGAGCAAGGTGCTTAGCCTCCTGCTGCTGCAGTGCATCTGCTCGGTGGTCATCGGTACACGACTTTGGTTATACTAAACAGAACTCGCATGTAGGTGTTTGTGTATGAATGACTCTAATGAGCAACTGCACAACAGATGCAACTTAGAGGTGCACGCTCAATGTACATACTCCCGAACAAATGAATAAAGAAATACATGAAAAATTATACAATATCTGAAGGCATGCTTTCAGCTAGTTTTCTCTCAGTTTGCCTCATGTGAAAGTTACGTATTGATGCACAAGTAAGGCATTAAAAGACGTTTAAAAAGTGTCTCTCAACATGTCATTTAACCAACAAAAAAACATTTACTGTGACAATGCCAAAATTTGTATTGTCCTGTATTTTTCATGCAGATACACAAAGTCATTTGTCCTCATCTATGTCATGGTATAAGTGTCTTCTTCAATTTAAGCCATGAACCATAACTCTGTTGCGTTCACATGAGAACTTATGAAGCATTAAACAGAGGTTTGTAAGATCAGGGGTAAAAAGGCCCAAAACAGCTGCAGGAAGGAGTTCAGTTTTCTTTTATGTCACATTGAATTAATCAATTATCTTCACACAGAAGAGCTTCACAATCAGCCTGGTGGTCATAATGCCCCCTTCTGTTCCTGGCCCTGCATTTGCAAGAATGGAATCGGCTAGGGTAACCGTGACCTTTGACCTTTGAGCACCAAAATCAAATTAGTGCAACCCTCAAGTCTCAGTGAATGCACGTGGTAAGTTTGAAAGAAATTCCCTCAAGGTGTTTGTGACTTATGTTCCTAAACCTTCAGCGAACGGAAAGACGTAAAACATGAAAACCTCCGGGCCACAGCTCGAAGGCTCGAAGAAAAGAATCAGCTCTTGTCTGACATGGAAAGAATAAACTGTTAACCTGAGACAATCCGTCACCAAGCATGACAACGTCTTTGTATTACTTTGAGAAACTCCCTGTTCCTTTGGTAGCCTCGATCGCTGTATTACTTTCCATGTCTTGTCACTATTTGGATTCCAACACTTCCTCACGGTGCCCTCTCTTTCCACTTTGCCGCTCCAGCCGACACGAGCCGAGAGAAATCTCCGCCATGGGAGACGATTAATGGGGTTCAGGTGCTCCTCTCTGTCTCCCTTTTGTATCCTCGTGACCAGAACTCCACCCCGCCCGCTCGCCGCAAGGGTGCAATTTGGACACTTTATTTTTCAAGGTGAGTAAATGTAAAACAAATCACCTCGTTATATTTCTGCAGCTGGAAGCGTGCGCTAGCAGAGTTCGGCCCTGACAAATGATGAGTGCATCGATTATCTTCTGGAAATCAAATCATTTGCACGAGCCATAAATCTGTTGGTTTATTCATGAACTTTAAAAAAAAAAAAAAAAAATTCAGACGTAGTCCGGGCCTGTTGTCATGTCTGTTGTCAGGCTTCTTTAACACAGTAACAGAAGATGATGGGTATCAGAGTTTGTACAGACAAAAAAAAAAGAAAAGAAAGAAAAAAAAAAAAGCACTTTTTTTTTGTTGCTGTCAAACACATTTTTGAAAAAAAATAAAAAATTGTGACTGAATACAACATTTTATCTGGTACGAATGGAAGTTTTTCTCACATGTCAGAAAGTGGTACTTTTACGAGTCTGGACTTGATAAGATTGAGATTTTGGCAGTGAAGGGGCGGTGAGGATGAAGAGGACAACTGTGACTTTCCCCTCTCTTTTTTTTTTCCCCCTTCTCTCCTTCTTCCTCTTCCTCGCTCACACTCTTCACCCGTGTCTTGGTTTGACATCTCTCTGTTCACCAGCCAATCAGTGTCCTCTCCCTGTCGCCTCCCCACCCACTGTCCTCCATCATACATTCAGGATGATTAATATTTAATCTGCCTCTTCACAGCTTTCCAGCAGTGCCGAGGATGAGGATGAGGAGGAAGAGGGGGGAGGGGGGTCCCTCGTTGGTCACGTGGTGTGCAGACCCTGATGATATTAGTATAACTGAAATATAATTAATTTATGTTAAATCCTTTGAGCCTTTTTTGAGGTGACTCGGACAACCAGGACGACCCAGCGGTATATAAGAACAGAGACGGTCAGCCAGCGCCATCTAGTGGTGAAATGACATTGATTGCACGTGTCAACGTGAAGCAATGAAGGGTTTCTTTGCAACACTTAAAAAGAAGGTAAATTCTGTCAAAAAAAAAAAAACAACAACTTTATTTTGCGTGAATCTGAAAGATAAAAAGGTAAAAATCCAACAGGACTGTGTACACACCGCAACTAACTGGAAACAGGTCAACATGTAAGATAATACTGGAGTGCAAAAGGAGCGGACATGACATTTGAGTTTGTTGAGTTTCACAGAAAAAGGCTGGGTATTTAAGTAAATTATTTAAAGGAGGTATAAGGAGTAAGATTTGTCTTTTTTTTTTTTCTTTTTCTGTTTATCTCTTGTCCTACGCTCCAGTCCAGGAGGTGACGGTAATGCTCCTATCAGCCGGTTGCCAACCATTAATAAATAAATCCAAAGAAGAAGAGGAAGCGCAAAACAGCGCCCCCCTCGGTTTCAATAGCTGCAGAGTGTCTCCCAGTCGAAGCGGTCAAACGTGGCGTTGCACCCACACCGAGGCCTACCGATAAAAACAGGTGAAAAAACATTCATGATTTAAAAAAAAAAAAAAAAAAAAAAAAGTAAATAAAACGGTCCACCTTCAAGCTGCTGTGAAACAGTAACAGCGGGTGTCGGGGAGCATTAACTTTAACGTGAAACGCCATATAGGCTAACACAAAGGACAGGAAGTTAAGTATCAGGAGACAGAAGTTCAGTCAACGAACAAGCAAGGAGACAAGTGGGACTAAATATATCACGTGTCCTCTGTGAAAGACCGCTGGGACTTCACGCAACATCGAACAACGTGAGTTAAATACCGCCCTTGTTTCTTTTCACTCTGCTTTTTATGGGTTTTTTATTTTATCGACCAGACTTTAAACTGTAGCTCTTGTAATAACCCCTTAAAGGATATTTATTTATTTATTTTTTATTGTGGCTTTATGGGTCACGCACAAAATAATTTTTATAAAGATTGACCCACTGGTGGATCTCATAAAGTATGATGAATTAAAGTATTGTAAATCTGCCGTGAGTAAAATCAAATAACCTTAAAGCACTACGTGTTTCTACATAACTGCACTCAACTATACAGACTCTTGCTATCTTGTATTACATTACGTCATAATGCAACTTTTTTTTTTCCCCCCCACAACTGCATTTATTTTTGCATTGTATGTGATTACTTATTGTGCTGCAGTGACCAAAACCACTTGGTCTCACAAACCTCATCAGTGAGTCCTCATATTGTTTGTTTGTTTAATTTGTTGCGCTGTTGTTTAATTTAATATTATTCTATTTGATTTCATTTGGATGTACTGTGCATTTTGAAATTTGTGTCTATTTTCTATTTTTTAATACCTCTATTTTTATTCTGTCATTTTCATTGCTTTTTCATCATCCATCCATCCATCCAGTCTCAACTCAACTGCTGTTTCTTGTAGAAACTGTAATTTCCACTAGTTGACCTCCTATTTATGAGGTAAAACTGCTGCAAACTTAGTAGCAGGGAGTTTTTTCCGTGTCCTGTGTTGTCCTGTAAATCGTGTATTTAAATACATGCAAATATATTTGTCAATCTGTGAGTGTTCTGGGGATCTTGGGCAGTTTTTGCCCTCACCTAATATGATTTAATATGATCTTTTTTGGTTTTAACTCCCCACCTAGCAGATTTATTGATGGAAGAAAGCAGGACTCATTTCTGTTGACGGTAATAATACCACAGAGAATAAGTATTCCCCTTAGAGGCTTCATTCTCCCCGCTTCTCATTGAAAACACCAAAAGTGGTCGGTTAATCTTGAGCATCCCTCAAAGTCTCCAAGCAATGATTCAAGAGGACCCCGAGGGGCCCCGAGAGCCACTCGTCTGGTCTATTTTCCTCCTCCAGTCAGACTAATCCAATATGTCTGCTAATTAAATCATTCAAGTGTCCGCCACCCTGTCTGCAGCCCGCTAATGCATCGTCAATACCTGCCTTAACTGCTCGGATGAAGGAGAGCTTCTTGTGACACGAGAGGAAATAGGAGAGATGACGAGAGTCTTTGAAGCATGTCTGGAGCTGCAGAGGAGGAGGAGGAGGAGGAGGGGGAAGAAGAAGAAGAAGAAGAGGCGTCCTGGAATTAGTTGTCGCGAGGAGGAAGATCAGAGTCACATGATGGCTGAGAGTTTGAAGGCTCTGCTGCGGTTTTCCAGACGTCAGGAAGGGAGCTCAGAAGTGTTTGTGATGTGGCGGCCTGCCTGCATCAGAGGCAGAGAGAAGGTTTGAGGTTTCGTGTTCAGGATGAGAGAGTCGGCTCGGTGATCTGTCATCTCGAATTCTCTTCACGAAAGGGGTTTTGATTGATTAGTAGGAGGTTTTAGTAGCCTAACACCACCGTTTCACCTTTTTTCCCCTCCGCAATAACCTGAAAATCGGACCAGCTGTCATCATATACGCTTCTTACAGTTTGTACCAACTCGTGGCTACATTTATTTGGTCTGAAAAACAGCCATGTCAAATTCCAGACATGTAGATATTTGACAGGAGAGAACAGAAAAGTGACTGAGAGCTTATAAAACTCTGGTGTTTCCATACAACTCTGTCTGTTTGTTCAGTCAGTTAATCCAGCTTTACTTGTGTTGCACCTTTCACACACGTTCAGTGTTTTACACAGGACTGACCAGCTGATTATAAGGCAGGACAAACATATGCAGTGAAACAATGTCAGATAAATGCACAGAAATAAAAAAAAAATAATAGTCTGGAAATGATTGTTTTAAAAATCAGTAAAATTGAAAAAGAACGGGACAAATTAATTAGATGAGAGAATGTGTCTGTTGACATGCTTTACTCTTACCTATATTCTTATTCTTTATATTATTTCAACAAATTACAATATTAAAAGTGGCAATAATTGTCTCTATGGGACCTCCAGCAGGTGGCACTGTTGTCAAAGTAAAGTCTTCTGGTCGCGTCCAGCTGATGATTGTTTTACTTTACTATTTAGTCTAGTGTGAGTCCAGCCATCGGGGACACACACACACACACACACACACACACACACACACACACACACACACACACACACACACACACACACACACACACACACACACACACACACACACACACACACACACACACAGTGCTTACTTGTTGTTAAGGTATCAAGTGTCAAACGACCGACCATACACACTTGAGGGAGTGTCCCTGCAACACCCGAGAAGCTGAGAAACCCCCTCAGAGCTGAGAGAGGTCAACGCTGCACTGAGGATAAAAAAAAATGTTTTGGCACATAGAGACCTAGATAAGGTTTTATATTATATTCAATACAATAGTTTATAGAGGCTAAAGCAGCTTCTTTTG
The DNA here is from genome assembly GCF_029030835.1 of Brachyistius frenatus. Classification (NCBI taxonomy): domain Eukaryota; kingdom Metazoa; phylum Chordata; class Actinopteri; family Embiotocidae; genus Brachyistius; species Brachyistius frenatus. The sequence goes on from NW_027210973.1 coordinate 69,782, forward strand.
GCATTTTTTTTTTTAACTTTTAAAGTTTAAAATATTTTCCTATTGATCAGCTAATTGATTAATTGTTTCAAGCACTGGTGTTAAAGATTTGTTGAAACTGTGCAATATCTTCTGCAGTAAAATTAAAAACAACAACAACACAAATACTGAGTTGCCAATTCCCATATCAGACATTAAGTCTGCCAGTTACCTTTAGAAAATACTCCTTATGAGATAAAGAGCTGTATTTTACCATAAACGGATGCGGAATTACATTTTATGTCATGATTTATGTTTCTGGGATTATTTAAGTAAATTGGCTTCATTTTGAAGTTGCACCTGTTGTAGATCTGTCCATCCGTGTGCCTGTATGATATCAGTCACCTCAGGACAGTTTGCGACCACATGAAAAGCTGGATTTCCGTTACTGTGTGGAAAAGAGTTCATCTCACCCGCTCAGGTTTACCTGCTGTCGCCGGGCGAACGCTACAGCGACCGTACTGATTGGCTGTTGGCCTCTGGGCTCCATTGTTGTGGCCGTGCTTCTGTTGTCTCATACCTCAACAGCTGTAATGAGAGAGGGGAGGCCGGGACGGGGGACGGGGTGTAGGGAGGGAGGGAGGGGGGTTCCCCCCCCCCCGCCCCCACCCTCCTGTAGGGAAGCTGTTGAGCTTAATGTTTAATAAGCCACTGGACACAGAAGGAAACCCGATCCTCTCCGGAGAGGCTGGTGTGTGTGTGTGTGTGTGTGTGTGTGTGTGTGTGTGTGTGTGTGTGTGTGTGTGTGTGTGTGTGTGTGTGTGTGTGCGTGCGTGTGTGTGTGTGTGTGTGTGTATATATTTGTGTGCGAGTACCCAAGCGTGCTGCATTATTCTCTGGTCAATGTGTGAATCAGATACACTCTGTTGATCGGGCTCCGTTGTAATCGACTCTTTATTCAACTCGAGGCCGGCTTGTGTTTCTCCGCAGCTTCTGAGTAAAACACCTCCACGTTTTCACTACTTTTACTTTTTTGTCTTCTGAAACGCCCAACAATCAGTATTTGTATCGGCGTTCAATTACATGACCGTATGTCGTGCTTTTTTTTTTTTTTTTTCTTCTTCTCTTTCTTTTCGCCTCTTTTAGCTCGTTTCGGTCGAGCCTATTTCCACCTGCTCTTAACATGAAGACACCATGGTGAGGTGTGGCTCGCCGTGTGTGTGTGTGTGTGTGTTTTTTTCTTATAGCATTTGAAAGAGAATTAAGACATCAGACTTTAGATACACTTACTGTCACTTTTATTGTTTTTTTTGTCGTTTAGTATTTTGACTGCGACAAAAATATGGAAAATCTCCATGAAGTTCAAAAATCTGACTGCAGTTTGACATATTAGGTTGATGAAGGAGTGATCTTGCGACGAGTTTGCTTGATGCGTGAATAGGCAACTTGTTGGCTAACAACTCTGCGAAGCTGTTATATAAAGACGGCCAGCTTTCTCCTCTTCTTTGGTGATTGTGTGGAAGTCCATCATATCTTGTCGGGCCGGTGCCTCGCTGGCAGCATAATTGAGCTTCTCAAAATATCGACCTGCGGGAAGACCTTTAGGTACAGTAGTTTCTACCCAGATTTGACGTTTGCATCCAGCCCTCACTGAATCCTTAAGCATTTATTCAACTATCACATCACCGTAGCTCCTTTCAGCGGGATTAAAAAAAACAGGACTTGATTTCCTGTCTTTCTGCTTAACTCGGCGCTGACAACATTCCACCGAGGGGAAAAAAGTGAAAATGAATGTTTGTTTTCCAGCAGCTGCAGGTTGACTCACGGCGTTTTATTGCTTTGTTGTTTTTTTTCTCCCCCCATTCATCACATCCTCGCTGCACCTTCCACTTTCAGTGGAACAACCGTCTCCCTCCAAGACATTTAGCTTCCCGTCGCATTTCGTAGGATAATTGTCATCCTTCCTAAATGAATCACATCCGCTCCTTTGCATCCTTCTTCGTTTCCTTTTGTGCGTCGCCGTTAAAAATGGCTGCCTGCGACGCTTCAGTAACAAGTTTCTCTCGGGCTTTGCCTTCTTTAGCTTTAGCTGCATCGCCGGATGTTGAATACACTCCGTCCATAATCCACGTGTTATTGGTGTTGTGCTTCAATTAATTCGTTTTTCAGTTCACTTCCATGATATTCTACGCTTTCACTCTGCGTGACGGCGTTACGCCCTCACCTCGGCACGTTGGAATATGTTGCCTTCTCTCGTGTCAATCGATCTCGTGAACGACGCAATGCGGCGCGTCCCTTATTATAACGGCAAATCAACACGCAAAGACGCTCGTTGTTTTACTGTTGGACTTGACAAACATAGGAGCTCCGCGGCAAAAGAAACCCGCGGGCGGAAGTACGCGAAAACGTGCCGCTCGTTCACGTTTGTCCCGAAGTGCGACGGCGGCGGCGGCGCCTCCGCCAACGGGCCGCCGCCGGCGCCGCCGCCCGTCGCTCTCCCGCCGCAGCTGTGAGCGCCGGGGCGGCCGGGACGCGCCTCGACGCTGCGGCCGCCGGCCAGTTGAGCACTCGTGTCGGCCACACGGCGCGTCGCCGGCGGTAATAATAATCCATCTTTTTACACGTCGACGGTCACACTCAATGGCCATTCTGCCGCGTTTGGCCGAGGCCGCGGGGCCCGCCTCCTGTCCCCGGTGGGTATCGGGTAGAGTTACGGGGCCAGCGAAAGCCTCTGATCTATTATTCATCTAGTCATGTCAGATATTACAGGGGGACGGGGGTGGCGGGGGGGGCGGCGGCGGCATGCACTGCTGCACCGCGGGGTCAGGAAGTGGACACAAATAGGCAGCAGGCAGGGGACTGTAGGGCTCTGTCCATCACGATGCATCTGTCAGAGCGAAAACACTGTCGTCCCTCTTCTGCCGACGTCCCACCTGTTTCCCTGCTGTTGCCCCTCGAGCCGGGAGTCACCGTGAAGCTCATCGCAGCCGTCGTCCAACTTCACTAAAGACCTCGCACGTGAAGTGCAGATAACTAAACAAGTTGAGTTCCCGTGCGTTGATAGTGTCGACGGGAGGCTTTGCGGGTCAGCGCGTCCGAGCAGGGCGGGGTGTCGTCGTATTTCCGCAGGCGTCAGATCGGCGGGTCAGTTTGTGACGGACAGCTCGCAGTATCAAGAAAAACGGTGTTCTTCGAGGCGAAATAGACCCCGAAGAAAGAGGAAAACGAATGTTTAGGGGTTGATCGTAGTTTGTGTTCTTTGTCGGGCCTCATTGTTCACGAGTCCCTTCGGAAAGATTTCTCACTTTTCGTCGGTACCTGTCAGATCGGACCTCTTTGGAGCTTTCGGGCCAATTTCAAATTGCGCCTTCATTTTCGACCTCATTTCTTCTCGGTATTCATGGGAAAAAAAAAACACCGCCAGCTTCAAGGTGAATCTATGAGCCGCACAGCTGCACAGAAACCTGAACCGTTGAAGTCGATCTATATGTGCCTCTCGGTGTGTGTGTGTGTGATTAACATTCGGTTTGCTGAACTTTAACTTTAACTTTGGAAGTTGGTCGTCTGCTGTTGCAGTTACACACGACGTAATTGAAAGTTTTAGAAAGTCTGTAATGCTTTGGCGATACACGTGGGGGAGCGACCACGAGGGATTTAACCCGTCCTGGAAACCTTTGAATTATTGTGTGCCGTAATTGAAATCCTGTGTTTTTTCCTTAATAACGAGATTATATAACGGTGCCCTGTGTCGCAATTTAGTTTAATACAATTGATAATAATTAAAACATTGCAAACAATTACACGAGTGTATAAACCTTTACAGTTGTTGAAATTGATGTGATTCGTAAAGGAGATAAATCACTTATTTCTACAGAAGATGCAGGCTTCTCTATTAGTCCGGTTAGTAAATCGACGTCACTTTTTTTAACACTCGGATGAAAACTAAAACTCTTCCAGCTGTTTCTGTGATGCGGTAGTACGCTTTTACTATGAGAGGAAGTGTTTACATGTGACTCCTTCAACAATAGGATGGTAGTTTAAAAAAACAACAACAACAACAAAAAACAGCAACTTTTTTTTTTTTTGTCACTTCCTGCAATTTTTACACCCAAAAAAAAAAAAAAAAAAAAAAAAGGAATGGAACGAGTCTAACCGAGGACCGACCAGAAGCTCCCAGTGTTCCCAGTGAGACCAGGAATTAGGAGAGCGCTCGCCGGCCAGTGTGATCCTTTACCCCGTACGCACGGCATGCGGAGGAGGAGGAGGAGGAGGAGGAGGAGGAGGAGGGAGAAGAGACAGTTGTGAGCAAGGTAAAAAGAAAAGAAAAAAAGAAGTTAAAACCTGACCCTGTCCCTGCACACAAAGCCCAGGGGTATGTGAGGGCTATGGGAGCAATAATAGCCCTGCCTAAAAATAAAAGGGGCAAAATGACAGTGGAGGATACCGTTACAAAGAGCTCCACTGGACAAATAGGAGGGCCAGCGCTTTGAAGAGTTTCTCACAAAAGACGGACCACACCCCCTCTTACCCCCCCGCCACACACACACACACACACACACACACACACACACACACACACACACACACACACACACACACACACACACACACACGCATATCTCCGCCGCCCGCTCCGCGCTCCCACCGATCAGGTTCCCATCATCGGCGAGGCCACACGGTGGAGAGGGCAGGAGGGGTTTGAAATGCCTGTCAGAAGCCGCTCGTCTGCGTCCGGCCCTCCACGGCTCATGCGAGACGGAGCGGAGCGCGCTCACACAGCGCACAAAACACAAAACGCAAAACGCGCTCCTCCTGTTGCTCGTTTTATTTGTCGTCCACTCGCGGGGACTTTTATTAACCATATTTATTCTTCGGTTCCGACCCCAGTTTTACGTATCATCCTAAATCAGTGGCGGAAGTAACAAAAAAACAACAACAACAACAACAACAACAAAAAAAAGTCCAGATAACCCAAGACCGCTCGACGTGCAGCACGCGGCAGGCGGGAAGCTATAACCTCCCTGAGTGAGGTTTCCAAGTCACGGCACTCGAACAACGTCAGCACCCGAGTTGCAAACGTTTTTGTGACCTCTGGGATTCATGTTTCAAGACGGTCAGAACGTCACCGCCCGAGACCGAAGAAGAAGAAGAAGAAGAAGAAGAAGAAGAAGAAGTTGCCAGGTGGGTTTTCTTTGACGTCGGCCGGGTCGGGCACCAAGAACTCGTCCACCAAAGGGTCAGACTGTCAACACCGAGTTCTACCGGGACATTTTGAGGGAAAACGTCGGTCGCGAAACGACCCGAGCCGAACTGCGACGCGGCGCGGCGCTTTCGGCTCTCCAACGTGAGAACACGCCCGCTCGCCGCGACGCCCGTGCAGCGTTCATTCACGTTCACTTTTTCAACACCAGCGCCCACTCGGCCGCGGAGAGCTCCCGTCGGGCCGAATTAACCGCGAGCGACCCGACTCGGATCGCCCTCGCTGCCGAAGTGCCAGATGGGGTGGGAACCCGCAGCCCCGCGGGGCGGGCTGTTCGCTCGCAGGAAGGTAAAGCGGACAAACTGAAACAATATTTTCCTGCGATTGAACACTTCGCTGCTCATTGTGTTCGCTGATGTGGTGAACCGCACCCACGGAGCAACTCCAAGGGCCGACGCGAACCGCCCGGCGCTTTTCCTACACAAACACGCAGCGGGTGACTAACCGGAGCCACCGAGGGGCCCGGTCGCGGGTGTTGGACCGGCTCGTGTCCGGGCGCGTCTCCTCGTCTCCGCGTCCCAAAGTTGGCCTCTCTGCTTAGGCCGTGGGAGGGTAACGGCCCCGCGGTTGCGCGTCCCTCCCAAAAAGCTCCGGCACGAGGAGGATAAAGTTGCCTCCCGATGCCGACGGAGTCCAGTTGCACAATAAGTGGTGGTAATAACGTCAGGATCGACAAGTGGAAGTCACGCAGGCTGGCGTTTTTTATTTATTTATTTATTTTTTTGACATCACGTGACATAATCGGAAGAGAGACTCGCACAACTTTTAAGAGGTGACATCACTTCCTCCGGGGTGTTGAATCGGAACAGTCGGTACCGCTCGCGCCGCCCCTCCGGCCTCCCGGCAGGTGCTTATCGGGCCCGCCAGCCGGACCACTCCTTCGGCTCGGAACCGGTCCGGTCGGGGGGGAGGGTGACCCCCCCCCCCCCACACACACACACACACACACACACACACACACACCCCCGGCTCCCGTTTTCAACACTGCATTGTTGTGGCTGGCAGCGCGCTCCGACAGATGGAGATCTCGCGGGGGGGGGGGAACGTGTCGTTTCCTCGGGCAAAAAAAAAGAAACCCCCCCCCACCGGAGCCCGACCCGCTGCCACCTTCCCAAGAAAAGCTGGGGAGGGAACGTTTCCAAGTCCGTCTGTCACTCAGCGCAACACCAAATGACCGTTCATGAACAATGCTGCTGCTGCTCCCCGCGGAGATCCTGGCCACCGATAAACGCGCGTTACGTTACGCCCAACAGCACACGCGGTCGCACGGCGTTTGGCTTTTTGACCCTCGGCCGCCACCTTTTGTTTTTGTTGTTGTTTTTTTTTCCTTTCTGAAAAGTTGCGTGTCGTTCCAGAGTTTTTGCATCAAGTTCAGAATTTGATTGACATTTTATCGCTTCTGCGGGGTTCGTTAGAGGAAGAGCGAAAGGAAAAAGCAGGACTTGTCTACTTGATGGTTTGATCTCGTTGGGCCCAAAAAAAAAGATGCATTTAAAAAAAAAAAAAAAAAGAAGAATCCCATTACTATTAAGTTTTATGCTTACATTTGTAGCTTGCCATGGCGCTTTAGCCCTTTAAAAAAACACAGAAACGTCACCTATTTTTGTCATGAGAGCATCAGAAACGAGTGTTTCAGACGTACACCTTACTTCAAAGTACATTTTTATTCTTTAAATAGTTCCGTTTAAATAAGATTTGTCTTCTTTTTGAGTTGTGCGTCTGTTTTTACTTTGACTAACACTCACAAAAACAAAAACAAAAAATTGTTGTTCTTTAATTCCCCCCCTTTCGTTATATCTTGAAAAGAGGTATACGGTCCTCGCCCAACAACGACACGCAGACTCGGTCCGGGACGTCACGCCGCGCGTCACTGTCACGTGACATCCAAGATGGCGGCCGCTTTTCAGCCCCTGATCGGAGCGTTTTCAAAGCGGCAACTTTTCACTGCGCAAACCCGTTCACACCGTTTCTGGCTCCGCTCAAACGCCTTCGAAATGTAGACCGCCGTTTTTGTTCGTAGAAGACATAAAACGGGAGAGGAGGAACCCGCCCAAATTCCAGGTCTTCTCCCCGTCCCGTGCCCGCTGTCTGCTACCGCGGCCGAATGGGGATTCAGAGTCACAATAGGTCGGTACGGAGCTTCATGCGGGGGTCCCCTCCCTCTGAAGAGACATTATTAACAGGCTTCTGTGACTAATGGATGTGGTAGGATCTAATTTAAAGGAGGGAGGGTATCGAATCCGCGCGCGCACAAAGGCATTAAAGGAAGTCCTCTGGGAGGCCGCGGAGTTTTTGATCCCGGGCCCGTCTCTCGTGGGACGCCGAGACGTTCATTATGTGGGATAAAAACCGGTCACGCGCGCGCACAGAAAGAAAATACGGCAGCCCGGGGCCTCTAATGTCTGCAATTCATCGAACGATACGCGGTGAAATGGTCATCGTGGACCACGTCTCGGGGCAGGAGGCGGAGGCGGAGGCGTGCGGTGGGAGCTTTTAAAGGAACATTATTCGGGCCACTTTGCAGTTGTTACACACAGTTTGCCGACTTTAGTCTCTACTATTACATCCATTATTTCCCAGTCGTACTCTACAGTCGCATTTCATCCGAATAACTCGATAGTTAGTTGTTATTCCCCGTCCCTCCATTTTCTGCCGCGGGCGGCAGCGGTTCGCCCGGGTGTCCGACCCCCCCCTCCCTCCCCCCCCCGGCGACATTTCCAAGTTCCCTTTTTTTTTTTTCTTTGCTCGATCTTAACTGTCGCTGTAAATAAAGCATAAACTCTGCCATCGCGTGCTCTGCAGTTACAGTATCTCATCACAACGTTAAACACCTGCCGGTAGTCGATTTTTTTTTTTTTTACAACACTGTAAATCAGAGAGGACTTGCGGGCCCCGCAGCTGCTGACGACCGTCAGTGCAGCGTTTCATTCCTCCGGACAGCAGACCGGACGGACACTCAACATCTGACGCATTCAAAATCCAACCATGATAAGAATTTAATGAAAAAAAAACCACAAAAAAACCCCGGCTCGGCCGGCTTCAGGTTGTGTTGCATTTCTTTGCTTCATGCTGACATTTCTAAAATATATATATTATGGCTGCAGAAGAGCAGCCAAACTTTAAATTCCAGCGCTGCTTTAACGTGACATGAATTACCCCCCCCCCCCCCACGCCTACCAGACGATAAATGCGCATTGCGAATAGATTCCTGCTGATTGCGCGTTGTCGTGCACCAGTTTGTTTTTTTGCACGTGCGTGCCCGTGTTTTGTGGCGTTCGGGGTACAGTAATTTGCGGTGTCGAGCAGTTATGACTTTATGGTTTTATTGCCCTGCTGCGGCCTCTGCTGCTTTCGACAGCGACGCGCCCGGCCCTTCCCTCCCTTCACTTCACGTGGCGCTCGGATATTTTCACAGGAGGTGGGCACCTGCCTCGGCTTCCTCACTGATTGTTTCCAGGACCGGGGGTACTCCCCGCTTTTTTTTTTTTTTTTTTTTTGCACTTAGGTAACGTTTCCTTGCATTATGGTCGCAGAATAGCCCCCCCCCCCCACACACACACACACCCTCCACCCCCTCCCCCTCCCTCCTTGTCTATTGTGCTGCAAGTTAAAGCTCCGTATGGATTTTGTGAACAGTGATTGGAGGAGGAGGAGGAGGGAGGAGGAGGAGGAGGAGGAGGAGGGGGGAAGTGGGGAAGTGGGGAGATTCCGGGGAATTCCAGTGGCATTCCTATCAGATTGCCTTCCTCGCTTTTTTGTTTTTTTGTTTTCAGCAGCGGTCGTTGCAGCTCTGCGGTGTCAAGGCCATGTCGGCTCTGCGTCATATAGAAGAGAACCTGCGAAGCTTTTCAGACCCCAAAATGTTCGATTCAAGAAAGTTCATAAAAAAAAATTAAAAAAATTAAAAAAAAAGAGAGAGAAAAAGAAATAGAATATCTAAGAGGAACATTTATATAAGCGATTTAAACTTAAATTAATCGGTAAGAAGTACCTCCACAGACGTGGGAGTAGTAACGAGAAGAACAAAGCCAGTTGAGTTTTTTTTTTTTTTTTTTTTTTGGTCCTCAGACTTTAAACGCAAACACTTTCCCACTCGGAGGTATTTGGAGAGGAGCGCGAGGACCCGCCGCATCGAGTTTCAGAGCGATTACGATCGAGAATCCTCAGACCAAAAAAAAAAGCTCCTCTTCTACGCTGGAGATCCGATAAAGAGACAAAAGAGAAAAGACAAATAAACAAAATCACGGTGTGAAGAGGCCTCTCATCTGTGTTGACAGTAAACAGAGTGTGTGTGTGGTAGCAGAGGCGTGGAGGGTCAGTCTGAGTGGTTTTTTTTGCTTTGTTTTTTTTTTAAACCCGGTGATGCTTGGTTTGACTCAAAAAGGCTCAAAAGCTCAAATGGGTCGCCGCGTTCGGATCGTCCGACCGTCCGCCCGCCCATCAATCACGGATGACGAGGAGGTAGAGAAGTGTTGCATTCGGCAGCACATTTTGTGTGTGTTTTTTTATTTTTTTTAATGTACTACGAGAACAAGCGGTGCGGAATCGGCGGTGGTTTCGGCACCGCAGAAACCCCGGAGGTGAAGTCGCGGCCCGAGTCGTTTTCTGGGCACCCGCTCTGATTTTGACCCATTTAGGCTCCCGTTCTGTCCGACGTTTGCTCATTCAACGCCGTGACATTGTGTTTTAAGGGTGACCGTCGGCACGTCGGACGTCGCCAGGTCATTTCTGCAACACCGCTTCCCTTCCGCGAATAAAAGCTGCGCAAAGTAATGAGAAGCGGTCGGGGGAAGAGTTGGGGAGGAAGGCTCGGACCGGGCAGCGAGGAACGTTTTGAGGATACGTGGTCTCTGGTTGGGTCGGCTCCAAAAGCTTCAGGTCCTGTTTTTCTTACGGTGCCTTCGATGTTTATCGCTGGAGCCTTGAATCATCCCGACGTCGGCTTATTTTTAGAGCACTTCTAAATTCTTATACCTTTTTTTTTTGTTTTTGGGGTGGAGGGGGGGATGGGGGGGGCTAGCATCAGCATTAAAAGCTACAACTCAAATGCGAAGCAATGAGAGTTTTTAATCTACGTTTTGCGCGACGCTAAAGGCTAACGGCTTGCTACGTGACCCCCCCCCCCCTCTTTTAAATACAGTAAATCTGCCCTTTTCGCCGCGTCTCCCGTCGTGCGTGTCCGTGCGTTCGGGCCGCTCCGGAGAGCACGCGGGGACATTTTCCCACTGCTCCGCGGGGCCGCCGTCCCGTTGTCGCCGACCCGCAGCCGCGCTGGTCATTGTATTTGTGTCCTGTGTGTCACTTCCTGCGTCAGATTGTGGATTGTTAGGGAAACAATGGTGTGTTTCGCCTTGAAAGAACACCTCAATCATTTACCACTGGGCTGTAAACGCAGACGTATTCGGCGCTATTGCTCCGAGACAATGTACCCCCCCACACCCCACCCCGCCCCGCGCTGTCACTTGAATGCAGCCTGAGCCCACAGTCAACGAAATGAATCATAATTTAGATATGAGCATGCGTGGATTATATATATATATATATATATATATATATATTTTTTTATAACATTTAAACTGCAACTGGCCTTCGCGGTCCTCCCCATCAGGCAACAGGGCGCCAAGTTTCTGAAACCCTCCCTTTTCTGTTGATAAAAGAAACGAGCACAAAAAAAACAACAACAAAAAAAAGATCCTCTCAGATTATGCGGGCAGTACTGTGTTTCCAGTGAGAAGAAAGTATTTCTTTCTTTCTTCCGGTGATATAAAAGAGCCCTTTCTTTTTTAGAAAGAAGCCTGCAGTATTTCCTATAAATTCTGCCAGCGCTGGGTATCACCTACTGTACTCAGCCAAAAATATTCGCTTGAGCCGAAGGCAAACATGCCCACCTCCACAAATATGCAGTCAAGCACACACTTGTTGCTCCTGGTCGCGGCTGTGGCGATGGTGGTGAGAGGGAAAGAGCCTCTCCCGCATCCCGGCTCGCCTCCCACTCGACATGTTGTGCAAAGTCAAAAAGAAAAGAGAAATCAAAACAAAATAATGTAGGCAGATGCAAAAAAAACACAAAAAAAAAACATGTTCGGACCGAATGGCATTCCTCAGATCAGAAAATATTTCTTAATTAGGCTCCAGCATGTTGCTGCTCCTGCTGTTTGCATGACAGCAGGCGGTTCAGAGACTGTACAGTGCTGTAATTTGCGGATTGCGATTTTCTGCCTGAAATATGCTGCGTTCCAAACGGGGTCCGTGTTTACCGCGTAGACGAGAAGAGTCCACACGAACGGCGCCCTCTTGTGGCATTCACGATGTCGGAACTCGAACTTTTCATTTTCATTTTCGTGGCGTGTTTTCTGACGTTTACAGAAATGTCAGAGGCCACGGAAGTTCATGTTTCCTTTGGATGTTGGTATTGTAATTTTAGTCGCGCAGAGTTTGTCTTCATAACTTAGATAACGGCCTACGTCTGAGGTAAACGTTGATCTTCCCAACGGCCTCATCTTTTCCCTGTGTGCCTTTGCACTTCCCGCATTACGTTACTCGCCTGTTGGCTTGATAAACCGTAAGCCTGTGTGGCTTCTAGCCGCCGTCCAGGTTGCCGTTGCCTAGCAACAGCGTTTTTACAACTTAACCACTTGACTACTTTCAAAATATCTTAAAAAAAAGTCTGATATAAAAAAGAAAAATCCTGCTGAAAATCTTCCATTTTAACACAAACACAGTAAGTAAAGAAATCAGACTTAAACCCAGTCTTTGAATTGTTTCACTTGATGTTAATTTATAACATTTTCTGTACTGTTTTCCTGATTTTCTGTCAACTGCAAAGACCAGTTTCTCGTTATGAGAATAACTTGCGTGCATAAAAATCAGTTTATCTTTATTCTTACGTTTGTGTTGTTATTGTTATTGTTTTGGCGGTAAATCTGATTTATTTGAACGTAATTCAATTTCCACCTTGTTCCTGCTTTTATTTCTTCTAATAAAATTAAACACCAGTGCGAATACCTTCCACAAAGACTCTCCTTCCCCTGTGAGGTAACTCGCTGCTAACTCTTCATCTTTCCATCAAAGAATGCGATGTGGTCTCATTCACACTCGCACCGCATATCGGCGGGATAACGCACAGAGAAAGTGGTGGATTGTTCTGCCGCTATCTGCTGCTGCAGCGCCGGGGGCCATCGGATGAACAACAACCAAGGTGGTGTGGAGATAAGAGACGGACACCTCCGATATGACTGATGATGTGGAGCGATATGTCCGCTGGGACAGTTTGATTCCTAAAATTCGATTTTCATGTTGTGGGAAAACAAAACTTAACGTCTGTATATAACAGAGCAGTAAAAGTAGTTTGGTGTCTTTGCACCGTCTTTTTTATGATTTACACTCAACAAAAATACAAATACACTTTTGTTTTCCCATTTTGGAGTGACCTGTTGCTGCGGGTCACACCCCTCCAGTAACCATGCTGTTTAATCAGCATCTTGATGTGTCACACCTGACATCGAGCAACATTAAAGTGTTACGTCTTAAACTTCAGTCTTGTGTGTGTGTGTGTGTGTGTGTGTGTGTGTGTGTGTGTGTGTGTGTGTGTGTGTGTGAGAAAGAAACACTCAACAGGTCACGGAGAGCAGAGTTCGGATCCTTCCACCCCCTCTGTTGACCCTTTGACCCCATCGGGACACTCCAACCTGCTTTGAACAGGGACAGGAGACTTTTTTTTTTTTTTTTGTCTCTTGAACGTTTGTCTGTGTTTTTCTTTTGCGTCTTTAAGTGCAGAGTTCTGTCGTCATTTTAAATCCTTGTTATTAGACATTGGACACAAATGTCATCCCCTCTCTCGCTGCTGTGACGTCTGAGGTGTGCGGAGGAACCTCATCCATTCTTGTTTTTAAAAGCTTCTTCCTCCCTCGGAGTTCACCGAAAACCTCTCGGCTATTAATTTGTGGTGATTACCTGAAGCTTCAGAGGACCTGCAGCACCTCCAGTCAGGCAGCCAGCAATCTCAAGACTAAGGGGTGTGTGTGTGGGGGGGTTAATTGACACTGTCTGTGGGGATGAGGGGATGGGTGCTGCTGCTGTTTTGTTCCCTCCTTTTATGGCTGAGGGTCCCCCCCCCACCCCCCCACCCCACCCCCCCACCCCCCACCCCACCCTCCTCTTCCCCTACACGGCTTAATGAGATGTTTACATGGAGCTGGGTGTGGGAACCGGGGCCCATATGCTGCCGTGTAAGATGACAGGGACCTGCTTTGTGTTTTTTGGCCTCGTTAAGAGGTTTTAGTGTTGAAATCAGAGCCGCGGGCCTCCAGCGACCTGCAGCAGCAAAGGTGAGAGACAGAAGGATCTACAAATCAATCAAAGAGCTGAAACATAATGGAGGAAAGGAAAAAAAAAAAAAAAAGCTCCCTTTATGAACATTAATTCAAAGGCTTAGATCCAGCTTTCATCACATACGCTCAGAAGGTTTTCCAAGAGATGTCTTTTGTTTTTGTTTAGCTTCATAATGAATTTGAGAGATTCCGGGTCCTTTCTTACCAGAGCTACGCATCTTTTTTGTTTTTTTTTGTTCCCATACTGATGCTGTACCGGAACGCAAAATCAGACATTTTCAATACATGACTTTGAAGTGTATACAAGCGTACTTTTTCCTCCAGACAGTTTTGGATCTGTCGCTGGTTCTTCTCACGAGCTGTCTTTGGTTGTCTGAGCTCCTCACCCTGTCTCTATGTCCAACAACTTCTCCAGGGTCTCAATCTCAATTTCTTCAACGCAGGACACCAGTCAGTGATGCAGTGTTATAAAGATTCCTTTTTGACCAATCAGTGGTCTGCGGTGTTTTCACGTCACCTTTTAGTGTCACCTCAGGTCACTCGGGGCCTCGACGGAGCTGGACCAGGAAATATTCGCTAACTTTTAACACATGGAAAACCAAAACAAGAGAGTTGAATCAAGCCAATGCGATACCGGCAGTGTAAAGGGGCTTGTGCACCAGGATTTATGACGAATGAGTTCTCTGACAGGTGTGTGTCTTTTGTGTGTTTGTGTTTTTTTCCAGTGAACGGCATCCTTATCCAGAAATCTGATAACAATCCTGAAAACCACAAATATTCAACCTCAAATCATCTTCTAAGGCCACACACACACACACACACACACACACACACACACACACACACACACACACACACACACACACACACACACACACACACACACACACACACACACACACACACACACAAACAAGCAAACAAACCTCGAACATACATAAAATGTTCACACATACTCCAACATATCGTCACACGAATCCGACGCATCTGATCCCACCAGCACACACCCGTCTCCCCACACACACACACACACACACACACACACACACACACACACACACACACACACACACACACACACACACACACACACACACACACACACACACACACACACTCTCCTGCACAGACAGGTGGCAGGTGAGCAGGTGTGTGCTGGCGGCTGGACTCGGTTCCTCTGAGGTCAGTGTGAGAGCAGCAGGTGCAGGCGCTATAATCCAAACGTGTGTGTGTGTGTGTGTGTGTGTGTGTGTGTGTGTGTGTGTGTGTGTGTGTGTGTGTGTGTGTGTGTGTGTGTGTGTGTGTGTGTGAGTGAGATAACACCGGAGCCACGATGGTTTATGGCCTTTATCACCTGCAGCACGCAGGAGGAGGAGGGGCTAAAACCTGTCCACCTGTCTGTCTCTGTGTGTCTCTGTCTGTCCTGTTGTCTGTCACTTTGTCCAAGTCTCTTTTCCTGAATCACAGCGGTACGCAGCGCAGGCGCAACAAGGATGTTAACAGCACGACAGGCGGTGGTAATGCACCAAGAAGTGCAGTAATGCAGGAAAGAAGAAGGCTGCTCGCCAGTAAACATGGATGTGAACATGCAGAGTTCAAACTGCAAAACAAAATGGTGTTACTTTTAGTGCAGCAGTGACAAAGTGGAAAAAGTGAACTTATCTGGAAATGTAGACTGCAACTGTTGCTGCAGAAATTTGTGAAGTTGTAAAAGAAGTGCACACAAAATCAGCAGGATAAGATTTGCATGATTCACACAGACCAGCAATATTTTGTCCCTAAAACCTTCAAATCTTTCCATTGAAGACCTCCATCTTAGCTAAAATCCACAAAACACCGACAAGACGTACCAGAAATACCACATGCAGTGTGATTTATTTATTTTTTCTCATATTGCTCATATTATCATTAAAACAGCCATCTGTCACATTGGAGGGAATTTTTTGGGGACTTTTATCTAACTGCAGCCCGACATGAAACTTAAAGCTGTGAATCAGGCCACAAATCTCTAAAATGTGACACATCCTCCCGATTTATTGCGTTATAAAGAATGTATTCACACAGACAGGTGGTGAATAATGCTCCATTTAGAAATACCTTTTCCAACTGTGCACTCATGAGGTGGAGATAAGTGTTCGTGTAGGCTTGACTTCCCCGTCGGTATGTGCAGAGGTGGAGAGTGGGCTTCGGGACCTGTCATTGGGCTGTCATGGTGATCAAACGGGTGTTTCCTCAGAAGGTGTGAGTCATTAAAGCCGTGAGGTGAGAGGAGGTGCAGGCGGAGGTCAAATGGGGTTTCTGCTTCCTCGAACTCGTCTTACCTGCAGGAGCTCAGATCGCACGGGAGAGCAGGGAAACATGAAGGTGTCTCGGCCTCCCAGAACATCTATTATGACGCTCCGCTTTAGGCCACGCCGATATGAAAATGTAGATAACTTGAGTCCACGTGTTCCTGGGATGAGATTCATTTCCGCTGCTGAGTTCCCAGGACTTTCTATTTTTACACCTTTGTTTTCCTCTGAGCTTCCAGTCAGAAACAGTCAGTTCCAGTCACAAATAATGAAATATTTGCTCGTTTTTAAAAAAATTTTTTTATAGTAATGGCCACACTCTCTTGTTTTAATGATATTTTTTTATGCTATAATAAGCTATTTTGTTGCTGATGTTTTTTCTTATAACATGAAATATTCCTTTACACAAAACCTTCTAATTACACAAAATCAGTGTCTCTCGCGTTAACTGTGTGCAGACAAAATAAAGTCTTTCCTATCATTTAGTGTATTCTGTATGATATTCCATAGAAGAATAACTTTCCTGCTGTCAAGGTTACATAGACTCGGATGGGTCAGTTGAATAGTTTATGTGACTGTCATCTTTTCTTAAAACGTATTTCCTACTATTTTTACTGATGCTTGGTACTAATGCGTTACTACCACCAGAAGGCGGCGGTAATGTGCCTCAAAGCTGTTTGCCGTCTATCGAAATTAATTAACAAGTCTTTGAAAGTCTTTGATTTTCACGGGGAACTACTCGACTATTACTCAAACAGTATTCCTGCTTAAAATACCCATCTAAACATGAAGATTTTTTTTTTTTTATCATAAAAGTTTCCTGTTTGTGTAAATCAAGTTCAGACGTAAAGTTGAGATGTGACGAACAAAGTGAAGCAATAAAAAGTGAAAGGGAGTCAAAGATCCCCGCCTCCCTCTGTGCACGCAGCTACACGCCGCATGCACACCCTACCGTACACCCTGCAGATCCCACGGAGAGCTCCTAACAAAAACACACGGGGGATAATAATATTTCGGTGCCCGCTCGGATCACGGAATACAGTAATCGGAGGCGCGGTTGCTCCGAGCTGCCGGGTTGCGATTAACGTGAAGGAATGTGCATCGGAGGGGGGCATCGCTGCGGAGATGGCGCGTTTGTGGTGGGCGGCAGAATGTAGAAATCGGTGCGCAATCGACGTGCAAACAAGTGCGAGCAGGAGAAAGTTCAGATCCAGCTAAAACTCAAACTTTCAGACGGAGATGCAGAACAGACAACATCCCCTCTGTTTTAGTTCTTATTTTCCTCCGAGGCCGACAGCAGCCGTGACTTCACCTCTGCTTCCGGACGCTGATGCACATCTGCTCTTCTCAGGCTGCCTGATAGTTTACCTGAGGCAGCCTGAGGACACGTGTGTGTGTGTGTGTGTGTGTGTGTGTGTGTGTGTGTGTGTGTGTGTGTGTGTGTGTGTGTGTGTGTGTGTGTGTGTGTGTGTGTGTGTGTGTGTGAACCTCCGAGCTTCTGTCTGACCCGCCACTCTCACCCCGCCCTGTGGTGAGAAACCGTGACCCGCCACAGTCGCTGCTAAAGCATGACAGGTTCCAAATCCCTGCTTGGAAACCTGGGTGTGAATCAGTTACTCTCTCCACTCCCTGCTCAACTATTATCATCAACCTCCGCGAGCCCTTGAGCAAGGCAGCGAGCGTGCGACTGCGCGTAACCTCGCCTCGCTACAGCTTCGTGTAAACAGGAGCACATTTCCGTTCGGGTTGCTGGGTTTTAAGGATCGAAAACTAAAGACAATCACCCGTTCTGAGGAAAATGATCCTCCAAATGTGCCGTATTGTAGTTGAAAGACCACACAGGCAAGCCGCAACAAGACTGTCTAAAGTTTACTCTTTTGTCAGATAAGAGCTCTCCTCGGTTGTGTTTGCATTCCTCAGGATGGGACTTGTAAACGTTTCCATGGCAGCTCTCGCGGGCCTGTTTGTGTGCCGTCGCGCTCGACATTGTGTGCCGAAAGCTGCGCGTGAAGGTGAAAGCGATTGTGTTTTGTGGGCTTAGTCTTTCCTGAAACAAAAACCGTCCTCGTCTTTGATTTTTCAGCGTGAAAAACAGTAGTGAGCTACTGAGGGTCCAGGCTGAAAGAAAATGGAGAGAGATGGAAGTCTGAGAAAACGGGAGATTCTCAAAGACAGAAAATGAAAATGGGAAGAAGCCACGCTGAGGGTCATCAGCCGAGCTTTGCTTTCAGAGTGTGCTCTCTGTTTGTGAGGCTTGTTTCGGCTCAGATTTTGGAATATTGGCAGAAAAATTTCGGAAGGGAAACGGATTTATAGCTTGGTAAAGAAAGTCGAGTTTATCCTCTCTTGGTCTCACAAGTTCAGAAGGTGTTTCGTTTTCCATTTATACTCTACGCATGCTCCATATAAATTTGTTTTGACAAAATATTTGCTCAGTATTCCGTACAAGTACGATCTTCCTGCTGTGAGGATACGTTGGGATAGGTCAGTTGAAAAGTTTGTGACTGTCATCTTTCCTTAAAACGCATTTTCTTCTATTTTTACTGATGCTTGGTACTAATGCGTCACTGCCACCAGAAGGTGGCGGTAATGTGCCTCAAAGCTATTTGCCGACGATTGAAATTGATTAACAAGTCTTTGAGTAATAGTCGAGTAGTTCCCCGTCAATATCAAACAGTATTTTTGCTTAAAACGCCCATCTAACGTGAAGATTTAATTTTTTTTAATTTTTTTTATCATAAACGTTCCCTGTTGGTATAAGTCGAGCGTTACGTGTTACGTTTAACATCCGTGTCAAACGGCATGCGAGTTCACTTTCATAAACGTAAAGCTGAGATGTGACGAACAAAATGAAGCAATAAAAAGTGAAAGGGAGTCAAAGATCATCGCCTCCCTCCGTGCACGCAGCTACACGCTGCGCTGCACCCGCCTGCAGATCCCACGGAGAGCTTCTCACAAAAAACACACGGGGGATAATAATATTTCGGTGCCCGCTCGGATGGCGGAGTACAGTAATCGGAGGCGCGGTTGCTCCGAGCTGCCGGGTTGCGATTAACGCGAAGGAATGCGCATCGGAGGGGGGCATCGCTGCGGAGATGGCGCGTTTGTGGTGGGCGGCAGAATGCAGAAATCGGTGCGCAATCGACGTGCAAACAAGTGCGAGCAGGAGAAAGTTCAGATCCAAATTAGCCTCTTTGAGTGGAACGTTAAACAATCGGGATCCTCCCTACAGTACTTTACAAAATAACATTTGACTTCCCTGGAGAAAAGCCTCGGTGTGTGTTCGATGTTGTGCTCGCGTTGGTAAACAGCAGCATCATATCTGACACATCAGGTGTGTGTGTGTGTGTGTGTGTGTGTGTGTGTGTGTGGACTTCAGCAGCGCTCTTGTTTAGTCTTTGTTCCGCATTAGAGGCCTCAGCAATGCGAGATGACTCTTTATCTCCTGCAGAATTTCTTAATCCTTCAAAAACGTTGTACCCTGAATATGAAAACAGTTTTTTTTGTTTTGTTTTTTTTGGAGGGAGGGAGGGATTGTATTCTTCCATCTAGAAATCAACATGTGCGGTAGGTCTGCACGTACCGTACAGCAAATGGAGGGATAACCCTTTTCTCAAGGGAATTCGTACATATATATATATATATATATTTTCCATTTTAGCTTCTTGTTGAAGAGTCTGTGTTGATTTTACGTGAGACTGGCATTGTTTAAACTAGACGGTACCTTTTCAATTGTAGATCCATTTAAAGCAGATCTGTTCTCCTCCATCTGAAGCTCTCGGCTACGCTTAGCAGTTTTATTAGCAAGTATTAAGCAGTTTGGGATGCTACTTTTTTTTTTTTTTCTTTAAGAACCAGCTGAAAATGTAAAATATAAGTTCAAAATTCTAATACATGATAAGCTTAACGAACCCCCGCCGATGTTCAAGCGGTGTTTTTATATGCTTTGGCATATCATGAGCAAAATAAGCAGTCGACACAACGGCTGAGCATTTCCACTTGAAACGGAAAAGGCACAGATTCGTACGGCCTGGATTTCATACATCACAAACCTGAAGGACCAATCAAACTATGAAGCGGGGAGTGTGGGGGGAGGGGGGCTTCAAATATTACGGCGCTGCAGAGGCGGAGACTATTTGCATATTCATAGATCTGCATGGATCGAATGAAGGGAGAGCTCTACAGTTGCATCCAAGTCCCTTTAAGGCATTGGGGAATTTTTTTTTTTGCGCGCAAATATGAAACCAAATATTAATCTGCAAGCCAATATTTGTTCTGCAAAGTCGCTTCGCCTGTCAGTGGAGTAAACGAAACACTCCCACCTGAAACGTCCCTAACACCGTTACTTATACGGCTCTGCAGGTCGGTCTAACCGAACCGTGCGACGCGCAACAAAAAGTCCAGTAAGTTTTATGCCGGTCATTAACCTGCTTAACGTCCTCAGTCCGTCCGTCTGAGCAGCAGTTCACGCAGTTCCTTATCACTGCTGATAGGAGATGTTGTAAAGAGATGAACACAAGACTTCGGTGTCTGCGTGCGGGCATGTGAATGACTCGTATGTGCAAATGACAAAGTGTGTGTGGGTGTGTGTGTGTGTGTGTGTGTGTGGGTGTGTTTTGCACCTGCCTCCCTGGGAGGAAACATCTGCTGCAGGGTGTCCGAGGCCACCTGTCCGACTCCATCCTGCAGCTGATCCGCCGTCCGCAGGAGCTCGAGCTGCAGCAGGAAGATGCGCGTGAGGAGGAGCAGCTGTCCGATTCCGCTCTGACTTGGAATGTTGAATGCAACTTCGCAATCTGGGAAAAGCCTGAATCGCGCCAAAAAATGTCATTTTCCGTTTTTTTTTTTTAACATTCAGCTCGGTTTAAAGCCCTGCTAGCAGCCACCCGTAGCCGTGTAGATATTAGTTGACCCCTTTTGTCCAGACTATAATATCTCAACAACAGTCAAATGTATTGTCACCATTGTCATTGTAGAGATGCATCATGACTATAGGCCAAAAATATGTCTCTGTAAATGAAATCTGCATCATTTATATTTCTGTTTAAATGTTTTTTTTCTTGAATAATGGCAATAAAAAGCCGAATTTAAATCCATCAGTTTGGAAGGGAAACTTAAAACTTCAGAATAAATACATTCAGTTTCACAATATCATATTCAGTTTCCAGTTTATTCGATTAAGTTGCAAACTTAATTCATGCTCCTTAGATTCATTTTTGTAATGCAATTATCCAATTAGAGTAAGTCAAAGACAAATATACACGATTCAAATTCAGTTTCTAGTGAGACATATTTCTGCCCAAACATGGCTCCCAGAAGATGGCTCATACTAACATTGACCTTTTTCTCTCACGCTATCATCAGGTCACAATTAGTGAAATATCCCTTTATGTCTTTTGGTTGTTAGTTTAGGACGAGGCAGACATCAGGCGGGTCTACAACTTCACTTAATGTTAAAAAACAACAACAGTGGACTTGTGTGTGTGTGTGTGTTGATTATGTTTTGCTGAAACATGCTATGTCAGCTGACATGTTTGGGATTGTGATATTGTGTTAAAACAGCAGTGTTACCGCATTAAACCCAGGTGTGTAAATAAAAAAGCGAGGCTCCAGGCTGTGGGTGTACAGAGCACCATTGTGCTGAGCTGCTTTACAGGTGTCTTCCAGATTGGTTTCAAAATTTCTCTTCCACAATTTGGATTTGCCAGTGTGCTACCATTTCCAAAAATCATAACATGTATATCTTTAACCCCCCCCCCCCCCCAAACCTCGCAGACTTTGGTTTGCAGACATTTTTTACTAATAAGTTTGATACTTGTGTTTTCAGATGTAGATGGACTGAGAGCTCAGCTTTAAGGCTTCAAGGTGGGTTTTCCTGAAAGTTTAAATCTCCTCCAGTCTCTTTCATCGTTTGCTTTTCGTCGTGCACACCGACAGCTGCAAAGACGCGGAAGAATCCATGAAGACACGGAGGAGGAAAAGGCGTCCTCAGCGTGCAAGTAACACTTGGAGGGAGCAGTGAATGATTTCGGTATTCTGAATCCAACATGAAGATAGTCTGTTTTGGATTGCATTAAATCTCAAGATTAGAAAAAAAAAAGTTTCGGAGCGGTCAGTAGAGGGCGCTCACAGCCTTGTTTCCTCTGCCTGCAGGTCAGTGAGGAGCAGCTCAGGTGTCCTTCACTGAACACATGAACAACACTGCATGTACTCAGGGATTATTTATGGCCCTCGTTTATAGCCCGAACTTCTGTTTTTGTTGTTTTAATTTTGGTCTTTTTTTTTTCAGTTAAAGTGAAGAATGAAACTTGAAGCAGAATTAGATTTAGATTTATTAGGGAAAAAAAACTGAATACAGAAATACTTTTTATTTTTTTTTTTTTTTTTTAAAATAAATAAATAAATTGCCAGTTGACGTTGTGACCGTCGTAAAAACAAAAATACGAGCTCCTGTGTGAGCAAACTTCAGTAATGAATCCATCAGCCGTCCTCCCTTGTAGTGCTTCTCCCGCCCCTCTCTTGTGGTTGGCTCTTAGCCGCGAACGTTCCCGCCTTCGCGGCCCGTGATTGGTCCGCCGATTCGTCCATCGCGGGGGAGCGCCCGGCTCTGGCTTTGGGCAGCAAGAGACGCACCGCTGCTCCTCTCCTCTGCTGTTTAGTGCGTCGAGCGGCGGAGGGAAGTGGAGTTTGCACGTCTTGTTGTGCGTCCGTGGACCAAACAGCAGCAGCAGCGGTGCGCTTTTTCCTCCTCCAGAGCCGCAGGCATCCCGGGGAGACCAGCAGCAGCAGCAGCAGCAGCAGCGCCGTGCATGACTCGGACAGCATCAGCAGGAGGAGGAGGATACTGATTATTTTTCTCCTTCTTCATTATCATTTTGACTGATTGAGACAGACATATTTTGGTTCTCCCTCATGGTAGCCAACACTGAGCAGCCGGAGACATGTGGACTAATTTGGGGAAACTGCAGCGCTTCTCTCTAGTGTGTCTTCTCCTGACTCTGTGGGCTGAGGTGAGAACTTTCATTGATTCGCCTCACCAGCAGATTATTTATTTTTTAATTTTTTTTTTTTTTTAATGGTGGTTTAATTTATATATTGGAATGGAAGTCTTTTTGGGGGAGTGGGGGAGGGGGTGGTGGGTGCTGAGTTCCAGCTTTAATTGAATTGCCTGTTCCAAAATTGAATCATGTGATCTGGAATTTGTAAATTCGCGCTTCCTTGGGTAGAAAAATTAGGTTTGCAGTTTACAAATGTGCAGTCTGCCGTGTCATGAGCTGCAAGCCCATGTTGCGTATTTATAATGAGACGGTCATCAGTTGTGTTTTAGCGGTATAAAACGGAAGTTTCCAGGATTTTTAACACCAGAGGCTCGACGCTGAGTGCGTTAATAAGCGCAGATTCTTAAAAGTTTGGCGAGTCTACGCGCAGTATAGTTGAACGAAATAGCTTCGCACGTTTTCCACTGCAGCTTAACCTGCTTAGAAAATGTCAGATCGCCAAGAAGCCCTTTGATATTCGGGCGCTTTTGGGTGATTGTTTTCTGTCAGAAAAGCAGTTTGCTTGGAGAGAAATGATTCCAACTGAGACGCAGACTGCAGGGTTTGGATATCTTTTGAAGTGTACAGCTGCAGCCTGATCTGCAGAGTGAGCTGAATTGGAGTACTAGGTCTCGTTATCCAGCCCCTGAAGTTCAACTGTGCCAAAATGTACAGTAGCGTGTGGGCTGCATAGTTACTGTACGCTGCAAAAAAAAAAAAAAAAGAAAGGAGTTCAAGTCGCACTTTTCCTTCACATCTGCTCAATTCCACTGGCTTCCAACCGCAGTGTGTTTATTTGAGAGACTTTTAATTGAATAAGTGCCATTTCTTGTAAATGCGGCAATTGTCATTTGACACCCACCTGTGAAAACACTTTGAATATTCTCCAGTAGTCTCGAATAAAGCTGAATAACATCCCTTTGTGGCATGAAATGTCGCTTTTTCAGTACAATGACAATTTACTTAGGGAATCTCCCTTAAATTAAAAAAAAAAAAGGGAGACGACGACATTTGTAAGCGCACCATCTCAAGCTGCTTCAGCCTAATTCACCTTCTCGTGTCCCCCTCAAGGTGTCTCAGTCCACGGGATATTTCGAGCTGCAGTTGACTTCGGTGGACAACCCCAAAGGTCAGCTGCTGAACGGCGACTGCTGCGACGCGGAGAAGAGCGCGGCGGAGGGCCACTGCGGCGCCGACGAGTGCGACACCTACTTCCGAGTGTGTTTAAAGGAATACCAAACGGAGGTCAACACTAACGGACCGTGCACCTACGGCTCGGAAACTACTAAGGTTATCGGTGGAAATACTTTTCAGTTCAAGGGCGGCCAGAAAACCGGCCAGAACCGGAACAATGACGCCGGAAAGATCATCATTCCTTTCCAGTTCGCGTGGCCGGTGAGTAGATTCATGGCGGAGATTCGCCCGTTTTATGTGGAAATGGTGTGAAATGTCTTGTTTTCCGATTTGTGAAAGTTGGATTTCAGATGAAAGATTGCGTAAAAGTTGCAAAAAAAAAAAAAAAACACCTCTCCGGGATCAGATGTTCTGTGAGGGTGGCATTTACCAAACGCGATTCCGTTGACAATCTTTGTGTTTTAAGTGGGATTAGTTTGGATGTATTGGTGATGGTGCAGCCTTAAATCAGTAGTCCTGTAGTGCCAAGTGTAATCTGGCACAAGAAGGCGCTTGTTGTTGTCTGAGTCTCCGCGTGCCACTCGTTCTTTCCATCCGCCTGTTTGTTTGGTAACTTTTGGCATCCCCGCATCATCAATCAGCTCGTTGTGGACACCATGTCATTCTCTGGGAGCTCTTCGGTGAATACCTGTGCGTTTCTGCCTGAAGCCAAAGCCCCCTGAGCGCGCATGACGCATGCCTTTTACGCACAGCTGTGGTGCAGTTGTGTCTCGGTTTGATGAGTTACCCAACAACTCGCTGTTTTGTGTGCCTTCAGTGTTTGAGAGAAGTTGGAGGGGGTGTCATGTCAGTGTTCGGAGAAGGGGGGGGAGGGCAAGTCAGTGCTGATCAAGAAGTGGCAGGTAATTTATTGTTTAATCCAAACAGGGAGCCAATCAAAACCTGCTCCTTGCTCCTTATTTGGAGGCCCAGCGTGGGAACCTGCATCAGGGCTGGCAGTCAGAGCTTTATGAAAACTGCTGTTACACCCACAGATCTGGATCAGGGAGGTTTTTAATGGTCAGAGTGGAGCGTCACAGGCTTGATTCCCACAACAGCTGAGTGAGCTGTCAAAATATTCCTCATAGTCATAGTGCCTCAAACTGTTGTGGGAAGTGAAAGTAGATCATAGTGACAAACACATTTCATAATTTGCTCAAATCATTTATGCTGAAGATCTCTCAGCTCATCTCATTTTTAGATTTGTTTCAAGATACTGACAGGAATTTTTTTTGAAATATGTTGATTTTTTTCCCTGTGGAATTTTTTTTGGGGGGGGGATTTGTTTAAGAAAATGAGACATTTAGGATTAAATGATCATAGAAAATGATTTCATGACTTGGAAGTCTTTGCGGTTTATTTTTGTAAAAAAATTCGGAATATTTCCCAGAATCACCTTCAAACGTGAGGATTTGTTGTTTTTCGGTGTTTTATTAAACCTGAGTATGAAAAAATGGTTGGAGTATGCCGCAAATCTGTAGAGTTCATTGGAAAAAATCTTTCAGCCATTGAACTGCTCGGATCATTACAGCTATATTTACTTGAAAGCCCCGAGAGCCCGTCCGTGTGTTCATGTCACAACGTACATATCGGGTGCTTTGTGTGCTCGGCTGGCTACGTGACCTCTCCATTCATCACTCCCCATGGTCAGCTGTCAGCGGAGGGGAAGATGGAAGTAGTAAGTCGGGGCCCTGCGGGCGGATACGGTTACCACTAAGTTGTGTGTGACACAGGCGGTGGATATCGGTGTCACCAACTACTCAAACAAGTGAAGATCCCCGGTCAATCTGGGCAGGGGGATGCCTTTACCTCGCCGCCTCTCAGGTTCACGCTCTGTCCGTTATTGGGTCATTGTCTCAACTCGACTTGTGTGTGTGTGTGTGTGTGTGTGTGTGTGTGGGGGGGTCAGTATTTTCCACTATATCTGCCCGGGGAGGGGGGTGGAGGAGTGTGGGTGTGGGTGTGCGCATAAAGGAAGGAGAGTATCAGCATTCAGCAGCTTCTTCTTCTTCTTCTGAAGAAGAAGGCGAAGCAGTTGAAGGCTTTAAAATTAAAAAAAAAAAAAAGACATTACGCACGCCAGTGACGACAGAGCGGCCGTGCAAAGTACACGTCTGCCATGGGGGGGGGGTTGTCGTCTTGCCCAAGGACACTTCTGCGTGTGGAAGGAGGAACCAGGGATTGAACTGCCAACCCTGCAATTAGCAGACAGCCTGCTTGACCATCGGAGCCGTCGAACTGTTGTTGATCGTTTTTGATGAATGAATTCATCGTTCCGTCTTTAAATTGTCCAAAATGTAGTGAAAAAAGGTTTTTTTCCTGGATTCCAGATGATTTCTTTGAAAGTTTCCTTTTTTCCCCTCACCGACTACACGAATATTTCAATTTGCAACAGAGAAAAGCCAAACAAACAAACAAACAAACAAACAAACAAAAATCCTCCCATTTGAAAAGCTGTAGGCCGTGAAATGTTTTAAGCATTTTTGTTTGATGAGTGACCTCAGTTTGGAGGGATAAAACAAAAACAAAAAAACAAATAAAACTGACTTTTAATCAGCTGATCATTCCAACAGTTGCAGTCAGCTTGCGTAAGAGTGAGGTTTATAAGGTCAGCGTTTATGAGTAACCTTGCTTTTGGAGGAGAAGTGAAGTTCTTCAGTGCAGCGACGTGGCCGCATGCTCAGGTGGAACAGCCTCGTCCATCTTATTCGGAAATCTATCGTCACTCGTCGAACCACTTAACTGTGCTGCGGTGACCAGATGACATCAGTTTCAAAATGTAAATCTTTGTCCCACTTGGTTGGTTTTAATTGGAACGAACCCGAGGAGCTCGGTATTTTCTTTACAAAGCCATTGTTCCCTTTTCACCAGTGAGTTTCGGTTCATTGAGCTAAAGTCCTCCTGTTGAAAACTGTTTCTAAAACATCATTAATGGAGTCGAGGTCCAACTTATAAGCTGTTAATCAGACTTCCTCAGACAGTTTTCTCAGTTGCCGTAGAAACCGAGGAGGTCAACTTTTGAGTGCGGATGTCTTTTTGGCGCCTGCTTCCGCTATCAAAACGGGGTTTTTAAAACTCCTGAACGTGTGCCGAGTGTTTGTGAAATCCGAATTTCATTTCAACGTCGCCGTTTTATAAATCGATGACTCATTTTAAAAAAAAAAAAATTTATGAGTAAAACTCGTCCTCCTCCCACCGCACGCTGAAGTTTTGCACTCCGGCTGGGCAACAGACAGACTGTTCGCCAATCGCTAACAGAGCGTGTTTTGTCTGAGGCCGTGGCCTGCAGCCTCTGGTGCTGCTACAGTGGACTCCCTCGGTCGGCCCCGCTATCTGGGCCGCTGGTCCTGACACGAATTAGCTGCACACAAAAAAAGGACTTTGTTCTGGCCCTCTCCGATCATTTCCCCTTCATGTTAACCCCCCCCCCCCACACCCTTCTGGCTGTTTGGGTCTTTAGTGGCGTGCTTTTTCATGACAGACAAGGAGGTGGAGGGAGGGGGGGGGGTCTGGACTGGCTGATGGAACGAGGGGAAGGAGTGATGATGGGACAGAGAGAGGACACAGCCCCTCTTTCAAAATAAAAATAAATAAATAAAACAACTCCACCCAGTTTCCTTGTGAGGTTTCTGTCACGAGGAAAGTGTATTTTTAGGACTCTTAAGATACCGCTCTTTTCTTGTCTTTTTTTTTTTTTTTTTTTTTTTTTTTTACAGCAGTGCAAAAACAAGCATTTACTCCTTCTCCTCTTCCTCCTCTCTTACCCCCCCTCCCCGCCCCCCCCCCCACCCTCCACACACACCTCCCTGGCCCTCCATCTCCTTCTCCCTCTCTCCTTATGGGGGTATTTTTAGAGCTGCTGTCCTCCCCTCACCCCTCTCTGTGAGTGAATCAAGGATCAAGGGTGCGTACTCCTTCAGTTTCATAGCTCCCCCCTCCCCATCTCCCCACCCCTCCCCTCCAGCCTGGCAGAGCTGTGAGGACAGAGGTGGAACAGCTGTTGTTCGGAGACCTCCTCCTCCTCCTCCTCCTCCTCCCCCCCCTCCTGCTCCTGGAATTAATGTTTTATTGAAATAGCATTAGGGAAAACAGGCTATGATTACAGCATGCCGAGCGTAAAGATCAGCTCTCTCGGAGGGAGTATCAGTGAGCAATCGCAAAGTGCAATGTTGGATGACAGCGAGTTGCCCCCCCCCCCACCCCCACCCTCCACCCCACCCCCTCTCCCCGTCACTGCCGGTTGGCTCGTTTTTTTTTTTTTTTTTTTTTGTTTTTTTTTTGGGGCTTCATTTTGCCGAGTGCGTCCCTGGCGCGGTCGCCCGCTCCTCCCGTCAGGAGCTCCTCTCGGTTTTGGTGACGCTTTCACGGCTGATTAGTTTTAGGCTTAGGACGATGTGACGAAGGCGCAGGGGTCGGTGCGGTCGGGTGCGTGAAGGAGAGCCGAGTGACGGAGGTGGATGTCACTCGGAAAGAGATGCGAAGAAACACTCGATGCTACCAAACGCCAATGAATCTCCTCCTTCCGTTTTGGCGCTCCTGGACACGAGCCCGTTTCTCGGGGGGGGGGGGGGGGGGGGGGGGGGGGGGGGGGGGGGGGGGGGGGGGGGGGGGGGGGGGGGGGGGGGGGGGGGGGGGGGGGGGGGGGGGGGGGGGGGGGGGGGGGGGGGGGGGGGGGGGGGGGGGGGGGGGGGGGGGGGGGGGGGGGGGGGGGGGGGGGGGGGGGGGGGGGGGGGGGGGGGGGGGGGGGGGGGGGGGGGGGGGGGGGGGGGGGGGGGGGGGGGGGGGGGGGGGGGGGGGGGGGGGGGGGGGGGGGGGGGGGGGGGGGGGGGGGGGGGGGGGGGGGGGGGGGGGGGGGGGGGGGGGGGGGGGGGGGGGGGGGGGGGGGGGGGGGGGGGGGGGGGCGCATCGGTCGGCATCAACCTGCCTCACCCCGCAGCAGCGACTTGGTACCAAAGTGTCGCCCCCCCGTGACATCTTTACTCAATCCTGTAACAGATTCTAGAACCGTCTTGGCTCGAGAGGAGAAATGTACTTTTTGACCTTTTTTTTTTTTTTTTTCCCCCTCACCTTTTTTGTGCACATTTTACTTCCGTACTTTTTACAGCGTAGTCGCGAAAACATGCCTAATTTGACCAGATCATGAAGCCGCACCTGCCAAGGTGTCACCGATAAGAGGATTCATTTTGCCGGGTTATCTTGCGTCATGTGCAACGCGCGGGGGAGATACTGTACTTCGGACATATTTCTGAGCTGCAACCCCAGAAATGTGTTCGCAATCAAATTTATTGCGCAGCCAAAGATTCATCTTTCAGGAACACAAGACGGTTGAACTCTGCGACTCGACTCCAATCATCGTGCAGTGATTGAAGAGGCTTGCCGACTTCTCGGAGCCGCTGAGATCCGTCGCTCGGTGTGCGTCTGTGGCGAGAACGGCTTGAAACTGCGTTGGAGCTCCGACACGCATCGAGCATCAGGAGTCTCAACCCCGGCGTCTTTGAACAACCGCGTGACATCTTTCGTAATCGGTTGCTTCCTTTATTAGCTTCCAGAAAGTTGGAGAATTCCTCCGCAGAGCTGAACGCGGTTTTCCTTTTCTTCATGCGTGCAAGAGTTTAAAACATCAACACTCCCCCACGCGCTCTTGTGCCTCACGAAGCCGAATCTGTATTTTTAGGAAAATAGCTTCCCCTCTTCCTCCTCCTCCTCCTCCTGCACCTTCTCTCCGTGTGTCTCTAATAAGCCTGCCGCCCGACCGCGCCGAGGCTCCGCTACGTGCCGTAACCTCGGTTAGCTGCGGCCCTGCTCATCTTTCCCACGCTCGGTCCCCGTGTCAGATGACCCCGGTCTGCTCGCAAGGCGTGCAAATGTGCGATTAGCCGCTCCGCCCGCTCCGCCCTGATCGATTGTCGATGCCGCCGATGCTATGCTACGCGTGACTTGGCGTGTTCATAGAAAGGCGGCTTTGTGCCGCGCGCTGCGGTCGCGTCGGCAAAAACATCGGGGGGGGGGCCAACTCGGCTGCCGCACGGGGGGGAGGGGGACGGACGCAGAATCCAATGTCACAAAGGTGCATTCGAGCCGAGCAACTCGCCGATGTTATATCCGCCCCGTGAGATATTGTTCTACATTTTGGCGTCGTTGTTGTCTTTTCCCGATTTCAAAAGCGCCATTGCGGTAAAATAATGCAACCTTCCGAATTTACCAGCTGTTCCATCATTTGCCTTTACCTACCCAGTCATTAAAACCACATTACCGATGATTAATTTATCACAAAATCTCACTAATTATTCACCCGCGGTGCCTTTAAACCGCAGAAGAAGCCGAGGGGACGAGACGGAGGCGTTAAAAAGAGCAACGGTCTCAAACGGGTGAAAAACGACGCGAGGAAAACACAAACTATTGTGCAAAAATGATCGCGGTGAGCTGATTTAAGATATCTGACGGCGGGTTTAATTTACACGCAAAATATCCTCTTTTGCAAATTTGAAAGCTCTGAAGCTGTTTTTGTGGAGTTAAAAAAAAAAAAAAAAAAAAAAAGGGGGCAATGTTTGACTCTGTGACGTAGCGGAGTAGAAGTTAAGTGGCATAAAATGGAAATAATCCAAGTACAAGTATCTCAAAAATGTACTTGAAAATTGTGTTTAGTGACGTCCTGCTTCCGCGAGTGTGTTGTGAGCCTGCGTCTCTTGTGTGTGTGTGTGTGTGTGTGTGTGTGTGTGTGTGTGTGTGTGTGTGTGTGTGTACAGTAAATTCATAATGCGAGGCGAGGTAATGAAATGCATGTGTTGTGAGCAATGAGCTGAGCAGTGGTGATTAAAGCCTGTTCACACGCACACACACACACACACACACACACACACACACACACACACACACACACACACACACACACACACACACACACACACACATACTCTCGCACACGCAACACGCACTCACACACACACACACACACACACACACACACGCAACACACACACACACACACTCACACACACACATACTCTCGCACACGCAACACGCACTCACACACACACACACACACACACACACACACACACACACACACACACACACACACACACACACACACAGCAGCAGCTTAATTTCCCTATCGACTCCCAGCCGCTGTCCGCCCGGCTAAGAGCCCGAACGGACCCGAACCACCGAGGGGAGACGTTACGAAAGGCGGGATGGGAACGAGAGAGAAGGAGGTGGTGTTCGACCAAACCCACCATTGTTCCTGTATTTATTTATCCGCCGCACTGTCTCACGTCCATCTCGTGTTTATCTTGCCCATCTCTCCGAGCGCCGACCGACGGAGAAAACACCCCGTAGCTACATATTTTGCGCGTTAAGAGATCTTCTTTGGCTTTGGTTAGCTTGTTTTGCGAGCTTTGAGGGTGCGTTCACACCTACGGTTTGCTTGTTTTGGGTCCGAAACACCCCGGGAAGAAAAACAAAATAAAAATCTGTGTCGTATTTTGGTATTTGGCTCATTCAGGCCCACACTGTTAACCAGCAGAGCTACCAGGAGTTTTGGATCCCCATCTGGTTAGAAAGGTTTGTAGGCCACGACCTGATTTTTTTTCTTTCTTTTTTTTTAATTTTTTTTATAAAAGTTTCAAGAAATGAGAGGTTTGCTTCGAGCTAGCTTTGACGGGGTTTTTTTTGTTTGTTTGTTGGTAATTCTTCTTCTTTGGTGTTTCTAGTTAAGGGCACACGAAGACGGGCCTCGCAACATGACTGTCATTTTGTGGACAAACAACCAAGCCAATGTGAACACGAATGCACCGTGACTCATCATTTTGGCTCCCCCAAAAGTACGCTGAAGAAACCTTCTTCTTCTTGTTCTCCTTGTTCTCCTTGTTCTTCTTCTTGTTCTTCTTGTTCTTGTTCTTCTTCTTGTTCTTGTTCTTGTTCTTCTTGTTCTTGTTCTTCTTCTTCTTCTTCTTCTTGTTCTTCTTCTCCTTCTTCTTGTTCTTCTTCTCCTTCTTCTTCTTGTTCTTCTTCTTCTTGTTCTTGTTCTTCTTCTTGTTCTTGCTCTTCTTCTTCTTGTTCTTGTTCTTGTTCTTCTTCTTCTTCTTCTTCTTCTTCTTCTTCTTCTTCTTCTTCTTCTTCTTGTTGTTCTTCTTCTTCTTCTTCTTCTTCTTCTTCTTCTTCTTCTTCTTCTTGTTCTTCTTCTTCTTCTTGTTCTTGTTCTTCTTGTTCTTCTTCTTCTTCTTCTGGTTCTTGTTCTTCTTCTTGTTCTTCTCCTTCTTCTTGTTCTTGTTCTTCCTCTTCTTCTTGTTCTTCTTGTTGTTGTTGTTGTTGTTCTTCTTCTTCTTCTTCACCGCGGCCTGTCGTAACCGTCCCCTCCGGAGGGATTGGGCGAAGGTTCAGCCGGGTTTCTCAACTCGTGTGGGGCCGAAAAAAACCCTCTCAGTCAGTAATCTCTGTTACCCAACGTTCCCCGTCATGGAGAAACCCCACGTAGCACTCTCACACACTTCTGGTATTGCTGCTGCTATTTCGGTGCGCAAGAAAGTGAAAGTTCTGGACTTACACATTCAGTCTCGAAGGGATGTTTCGGGGTTTGTCACAACTTGGGTGTGTTTTGTCGAAACTGAAGTGAACTCGGTTGAGGCAAAACCACCTCTGCTCAAGCTCCACCTCTCCCGGAGCTTTCAGCAGCACGGCGAGGTCTTCATCAGCTGGCGCAGTTCGTTTTTAGTTGTCGTGTAATTGTCGATTTTAAAACTGCTCTTTTAAAAAAACAAAAAACAACAAAAAAAAAACTTTTTTTATTTGTTTTGTTATTTTACAACTTCCCGTCAAAGTTTGCTTAAAAATAGCTCATTCTTTACTTGGGAGAGAGAGCAGTTGATACAATTTCTGCCGATGAAAGCCATGTGATGGCAGTTAAAAGCTCCAGAGTAAGTGAGTAATTTAGTACGTCAACAAAACCACCCTTTACTGAAGTTTCCTTTTCCATTTTAAACTTGGTTTGCTGCGGTCTTTGTCCCCGATGCGTCTGCGCGTCCTTGTCTGTTGCGTTGACGGCGGACGCGCAGGTTTGCGCAGCGCTTCGGCTGAAACGACGGTCGGAGGTTGCGTTGCGTGCGGCCTCCTCGTCGCTCTGCTTCCCCTCCGTGAGGTGCAGGCGCGTCGTCGATGGAGTCGATTTGTTTTGTTTTGTTTTGTTTTGTTCCCACGGCATGAATATCACTTTCCCGCCGGCGCTCTGGAAACGAGGGCTGCCCTTAACCCCTTTGTCCCCCGCACCTTTCAGCGGGAACAATGACTTTTATACCTCCGCTTTTGTGCCCAGATATTGAGTTATCGGGAGGGGGAGGAGGGGGAGGAGGGGGAGGAGGAAGCGGAGACGGAGGAGGGCAGCTGCGTCGGGCAAAATGTCCGCAGCGGATTTGAGCGGCGTTTGCGTAAGGCCTCTCTCGCGCTGCTCGGAGAGGATGACCGAAAGAAGGCCGGAGAAGGATCCATCCCGGAGGTCGTTCCGGCCGTCTCGGATCTTCCGCGTCCAGAATCCGGGACTCGAGTTCCAAACCCGGTTTAGATATCTCAAATTGTTTAAAGACCGCGATTTTTAAAGTCTCCGCTCATTTAAAAAAAAAAATAATAATAATATTTGAAAAGTGCGTCCTTCAAATACAAATACAACACTTATGTGCAGAAAGAAATCATTCTTCAGTTGAAGTGTCCACACAGACACCCTGACCTTCGATTATCGGGGTTCTGAAATGGACGATGTTGCGCCGGGAGGCGGTGATGTAGGGCAACTCGTAATACATTTTCCACTGGCAGGGATTAAATCCCAGTCCACATGCTCCCTATTCAGAGCGGGGCACCGACTAATCATCTTCACTATCAAATCATTCCAGTCAGGATTACAGTTGGGTATTAAACTTATTGATTTATATCGATATCAGCACAAATCAGCATTTAAGTTCTGTAAATCCTCATGTTGGAGAAGCTCCACATTAACATTTGACATTTTCATTTTCTAAATTATGTAAAAACGGTGAATCGCTCGTAATAATATGAAGACATTTTTCTGTCTATCAACTCGTCTTTTAGACTTTAGTTCTGTGGCATTTTTGCATCAAGCAAGAAATTCTGCTGATATCAGGTGTCTGAGGTGGAGTTGAAGTTTCTGTTGTCGTCCCATTTGACTCCTTCTGTTGCCCTGAAAGCTTCCTTGCCGCCTCTTCTCACACCTCTGGAGCTGCATGGGACTCGAACAAACACCTTTTTTTTTTTTTTGACCAATGAAATGTCTCTCTGGCAACGTCTCGAAGTTGGTCGGTGGTGGAAAAACCTCCAGTGAGTCACTGCGGACTTTTACGGTCCCGGTCGGTCTGGATTTGGCTCTTCGTCCCACATTTCCAGCAAAACACTGCACATAGGTGCCTAACATAGGCACAATGATAATAAATACTTTATTTATGTTCAAAACTAAAGTGCTTCTTCACAAACAAGGACAACAGAAGAGAATCTGAGTTCAAACTCGGCGTCGACGAGTTAAATTACAAATGCCGCAGTTAAAAATAAAGATCGGATAATAAATTAAAGCAAACGCATGAAGGAACCAATAAAATATTTACAAATATTTGTTCTTTTTCATTTTTTTTACGGGTTTTTGAGGATTTCACTGCTGCTGA
The DNA here is from genome assembly GCF_029030835.1 of Brachyistius frenatus. Classification (NCBI taxonomy): domain Eukaryota; kingdom Metazoa; phylum Chordata; class Actinopteri; family Embiotocidae; genus Brachyistius; species Brachyistius frenatus. The sequence continues at coordinate 104,492 of NW_027210973.1, forward strand.
CATCGCTATTTTGCACCAATAAAGATAATAAAACGAATTGTGGTTTTGTACCCACATTCATATACAGTGTGTGCAGCAGCTGTGTGAGTGAATGCTGCAGATTCCCAGTTGCAGCACCTCATTGCGTTTGATGAGGAGGTCATACAAAAAACAAACAAAAACAAAAACGCGATGATTGCCGCACTCGCCCTGCCTGCTGCGACGCTCGGCTTCGACGTCTTAAGGGACAAACGAAAATCACAGAAACGAGCCCGACGTTAAAAGAAAGTTGCTCCCTGAACGAGCTGAAAAATGGACCGTGGGCATATTTCAACTTGCAATATTGAGAGGAAACATTTTGCCGCAGATGAAGGATTTTCAAGAAGTCCCGCTTCTTTATCGGTTCCGTCCTCACCGATGGATTTGGAGGCGGTGTTTCCCCCCCCCCTCGTATGCCATCGATTGAACCGCGGAAGACCGATTCACAGAATTCCTGCCCCGTCGCTGGAGGAGCCTGCGTGACCCGGAGCGACAGAAATAGCTTTTCTGCGCGTTTGGTGTGGGAAAAGTGAATTGGGTCATTTCACCGTTCCGCAGCTCCGTATAAAAGACCTGATTAGATTAGCTTTGATTAGCTTTGCCGTCTGAACGAGGGCCTCCTCTGGGGAGGGGCTGGCGCAGCGAGGCCTCCTTAGAGAGACGACGGTGGTGGTGGTGGTGGGAGGGGGTTGGAGTTTGGGGAAGGGGGGGGGGGCTCCTCCTCGTTAATAACGTGCTAAATTAACCATCCGAGCAGCTCTCTGCCGGGAGCGACATGTTTTATTCATGTCAATAGACTAACAGGTGTGACGTGACAGGTGTTGTCGCCGCTTCCACCCCAATCCCTCCCCCTCCCCCTCTCATCACAACTCTGGTAAAGTTGTTAATTGGGTCTCGGGATTTTATTATTCTTTTTTTTTTCATTAAGAATTCCCTGCTGCTGCTGCTGCTGGGGCTTTTCAATTAAAGGAACATTCCACTTGATTTTTAATCCACCTTCGACTATAAAACGTATGATTACGTTTCACATGTTTGTGATGCAACGCTCTTGGATGTGGTTTTACACTGAACATCCTGTTAATTAAAAAAAAAAACAAAAAAAAAACGGCGGCTTTAATATTGAAACAACCTCTTGCAGCTAAATTCTTATTTCTTTGTCTCTTCAGACATGGAGGCTTTTGTTGCCGCCATTAGCTCGCTAATTCGGATTGTTTAAAGGACATCAGAAAGAGCTGTCAATCATCCTATCCAGATATAATAACCAAGTTTTATTTATCAATGACGACGACTCCCGAAGCTGATGAAAAATAATTGTATTTTTATACTTCTATATATATATTTTGTTGTCGGTTTAATATCATTGGCTCTGCTTCGGCTTTTATTGACGTTTGATTTGTCGGCTCGATCTAAAATCATCACACCCACTGTAATCCAGAGGTTCTCCAGATGACTGAAATCGAGACTCTGCGGTTGAAGGCGGGTTTTTTTTAGTGTTTTTTTTTTTTTTTATACAGGAAGTCATGAATACATCGAGAAATCAAGTGAAGGTGACTCTGATTATACGTGCTGCAGCCGCCGCACTTCTGTGTGGAAGAAAAGCTTCATTAGCATGTATAATCAACAACACTCGGAGGGCGTGGGGCGGCTCCAGACTGTACAGCGTATTCTCGGCAGAGCCGTGTGTCGCTGGCGGCTGTTCCTGCCGAAGCAGTAATTTATTCATTGAACAGGTGAAGGCGGCGAGAGGTGGGCTGGTTTCTCCTCGCCTAATGAAAACTCAAATCCCTCTGACTCCTGTAAATTGGTTAGGAGGTGTCAAGTGTCTCCCAACACACCCTCACGCTCCCCCTCGCTCCCACTGCGAAACCCCATATCACACGCACACGCACACACACACACACACACACACACACTTGCACACTCGTAAAGAGTCGACTCATAAGGTCGTCTGACTGCAGACAGCGGGGACGTGACACTTTGATCCTCCAGCTCCTGTCCTTCAAGGACACGTATGCTGCACGCAAAGACACACTTCATCTCGGTCACACACACACACACACACACACACACACACACACACACACACACACACACACACACACACACACACACACACACACACACACACACACACACAGAGACTTAGATATCTGTATACGCAGACACACAACCCACGGTGGTGTCGGGCTGCTCCGAGGCCGTGGGACAGCCCCCATCTGTCCGGGAGCCGGTGGCGGTGACATTTAAAATTGATTACAAAGGGGGAAGATTGATTATGATGACGTCCACTCGCGTTCACTCGTCGCAGAGTTACGGCGGCTCGCCGGGCTCATAAATCACTGCTGCGTCGTGGGGAGCTGTCGGAGGGGAGGCGGGTCGGGATCGGGGGGGGGGGGGGGCTGCGGTTGGCCTCGGGTTTGGGATTATCAGAACGTTCAAACTGCAGACTTTCTCAAATCAGATGTTTAGGACGGACTCGCTCGCGAGCGGGCAGATCGGGTTCGCCGTCCGGACATCGCCAACCTGTCCGCGTTTGGTTGCCGTGGCAACGCCGCACCCGCCGCTAACGCTTCCGACGCGGAAGCTGCCGGCACGGGAAGTGTCAGCAGACGGTTTATTTTCGGCTTCCGTCGGCGGCGCGTCGGTCGCCGTTGTCCTCCGCGGCCACACAATCTGCGCTCTCCGTCGGCGCTCCGCTCGCGGCAGCGTCGGTTCCGCTGGCTCCGTCTCTTCTGCCGTCGATGGCGTCGCAACGCGAGAAATCCGAGGTTCGAATCCAGGAGGCGACAACATTTTTCTCAAGGTGTTTATTGTTTCCAAACCTCAACCACGTGATTTTGCTAAAGGTTTCATTTTCCTGTAAGTCACACGGCTCTAAGCATGCCGTAGGTTTCAATTTCGTCCACGACAGGAAAACGTGTAACTTTCACACCTAGACGGGGCGAAGCAGAACCATCCCACGTTTTGCTGCCGTGGACCTGCGTGTCTATTTCACGTTTTGCTGTGATACCGTTTTTTTTTTTTTTTTTTTCCTGTTCAGACTTTCAAAAATCAATCTGAATATGGCAAAAATCTGATTTGGGCTGGCAGTCTGAACATTGGTGATTTACACTCGTTCAAGGTTGTCAAATGTGAGCTTTCGTTGCTCCTGTTGGTATTACATTCATGTAAATGTCATATTTTAGGGTTCTACTATTATCTGGAGATATCTTCCTGGACTGTGGCCGCTTTCCGGTGTTCTACTTTCCACATTATTGTGAAAATAATCAGCACATTCATCAAAAACGATTATTAGTTGCAGCCCCAGTTGACTAATCGGGACTGACAACCCTTTCGGAAGTGCCTGAAGAAACGCAGCTCCATCCTTGTAATTTTGGATGATGATGGCTGATCGTAAATTGTACAGCTGTAAGCCTACAGTCTGCCTGTAGTGAACCAGGTGGTTCATTTAATTGTTGCGTTTACAGTCTGAGGAGTGAAATTTGAGACCGCAGCCCGTCCCCGTGTCGTCCTCATGTCGTCTCAGCTGCGTCTCCCGCCGCATCCCGGCCCGGCTGGGCCTCGCGGTGATGCTGTAACACATCTTTACGCTCTCCTGGAGGGAGGGGGACGGGTGGGGGGGGGGGGGTGGTGGTGTTGAAATGCTGCTGTGAGTGCATCTGGCTTTCTCTCTCTCACTGTGGAAGCTCATTACAAAGACACTTCGAGGCTCAGAGAAACCTGCCCGAAGAATCTGCTGGGTTCATTTTCACACATTTGATTTCATTTTGGATTCAGTCCGAGAGCCAGAAAGTGGCTCAAAACTCGGTCTATTTCAAATTCAAGATAGTGGAAACCAGATGCATTAATTGGGTTTGGAGGAGAGGAGAAGAAAGGAATGGATGACAGGGGCTTTAAACTTTTATGTACCCATATACACATTAATTAAGTTCCTCTTCCTGGTACTTGCTCGACTCTATTCGACTCTACTCGCTTTCGGCATCAGGTTATTTTCTGGATTTCCTCTTCCACTGCAGATATACTCGTGTTCCTCCGAAACACAACTTCTGAGCAAACACCTGAGGACCAAAGAAAAAAAAAACCTAAAAAAACAGCAGATCCGTCTGAACATGAGCAGCTTTTAACCCTCGTTAGTGCTGAAATTATACCAAATTAATTCCATAGAAAAAGTATTTGCCCACACTTTTGAAATTGGCTTAATCCTGTAAGCCTATTATCGGGCAGACCTGTGAGCATGTATCGGTTTTGGATGTTTTCTTTATTCTATAATTAACTGGAAATGAAAATACCTATTAGTCGGAGCCATAATAACCGTATAACATTCAATTCGTTTGCCCTGGGGACCAACCTGCTTGAACGCACGCTACAGCAACTACAAGCATCAACAACATGGCACCACCACCAAAAAAAAGTACCCTGAAATTTCCTTTAAAGCACATAAAGCCCTTCACCTTTGTGTTTCATGTTTGCGTCTCCTCTGTGTCTCTAATCTCTCCCAGCGGCACTTTGTAACCTCCCCTGTAATCTTCCCTGCGAAGCCCCCTCCGTCACACCGAGTCACACTTGGGTCATGGGAACTCGCAGCTGCTCGTCCGGCCCCATGCAGTTGACGGACAGCGAGCTCCGTCTCCGTTTGTTTGCTGATGCCCGTGAAAAAAGAAAGGGGGGGGCAAAAAAAGGAAAGAAAGGCAAGCGCACCTGAAACAATCCGGAGTTTGAGTTTGTTGCTGTGGGACGGCGGCGTTCCTCTCCGCTGGAAAGTAGGACATAGTGTGCAGGCATGCTGGGCCTTTTTTTTTTTTTTTTTTTTTGCACACAAAACACACGTAACACCACATCTTAGGTCTCAGTGCTGTGTGACAATCAGTGTAGCTGCGAGTGTTATTGAACACAGCTCTCCAGTAATCCGGCAGTGTTAACGCCAGGAAGTGCGTGAAGGTTTTATTAGGGGTCCAACTTTAAACTACATCTGGATGCTTTATGTAGAACTTGTGTGTAGTCTGTTTTTTTTTTTTCTTGACCAACAGCTCTGCTTGTATTCAAAGTTAAGCACCGTTCATAGTTTTGTGGTTTTATTCCTCAGAAGCCTTCCCTTAATCAGGGGGCTTTGCAACTACACTGTGATTTATTCAGTCTTAACATTCACGCAATGCATCATTTGCGATATTTTCTAACTGAGGTTAAACGTGCTTATATTCCTTTCGGCGGTATTTCAGATTTAACTCTATTATCCAAAAATCTGTTGAGACGAGCTGCTACTCGGTGGTCCAGTATACAGTTTAGGCCCACTCGTTAAAACACGTGGCCTTTTCTGGAGCATCTCTGGTCGCATCATTTACATAACTAGAAGGATATTCAAGAGGAGATGGGGTCAGATCATCCCTGGACTGCCTCGAAGTCCTTCCTTGAGAGCTTGAGCTGCGAAAAGAACTGAAAAAATACATGCTGCGGATAAAAAGATGCAAACACTGGGAGGACGACTGAGAGGATGAATCCCTGCCTGAGCCGGAGATGACGCTGGAAAACTAGATTTTTTTTTTTTTTTTAATTTTTTTTACTCTAAAACCCTAATTATCATAATAAAAGTTACGTCGGGTGAAATGTGAAAAGGATGTACGTTGTCGGTGTTTTGTATTTTTTTTTTTTGCCGGGTGAATGTTTTGTTCTTGGACAGAACAGCGGCTTACACTTGTTAACCAGCCTCGGGCACACGGAGGATAATCAGTGACAGCAGTGTGGGAACGAGACGCATTTTCCCATCGTTGCAGTGTGTGTGTGTGTGTGTGTGTGTGTGTGTGTGTGTGTGTGTGTGTGTGTGTGTGCGCGTGCGCGCGCAGCACTCATGTGAGTCTGTTTATGAGTGACGGAGGCTCATAACTGTGCATGTCTACGTCTTGCAGTGTCCAAGTTTCAGCAGGAGTGTGTGTGTGTGTGTGTGTGTGTGTGTGTGTGTGTGTGTGTGTGTGTGTGTGTGTGTGTGTGTGTGTGTGTGTGTGTGTGTGTGTGTTTCTGTATTACTATGGCCCTGAGATAACCTTTGACCCCCCCCACCCTCCTCCTGTCTGTGTTTCAGCGGGCGTACACTGTGATGGTGGAGGCGTGGGACAGGGACAACGGCACGCACAGCAACGGTAAGACAAGAGTTGTGTCCTTTTCTACCTGCCCTAGCTCTACGTTTGGCCACAGTATTTTTTTTTTTTTTTTTTTTTTTTTTTTTGCCATGCAGGTTTTTCTTTGACACAAAATCCAGATCGGTTTGCTCGAGATCTCGGGTCGAGTTTATGATCTTCCACCCTCGTTGTAAATGTGTAGTAGATGAGGGGGCATGTCGCAGCACCCGAATGTGCTTGGCATCATAACTTATTCAACAGTTCGGAGCACGCCAGTTTCTCCACGAGAACACATACCTGAGAAGTCGTCAGGGTTGACCGTGTGAACCGGGAGCGATGGATCTACCTGTAAATTTGGTTCTAACCTGCCGGTTGCCTGTACACGCTCTTTTTCTTTTTTTGGGTGTACAGCTGTATCCTGTTTACACATGCTCCTCTGATCTCAGTGATTTTTTTTTTTTTTTTTTGGCTTTGTTTTCCAACACCGCTGGGAGGAAGAAAGGTTAATTGAGGAATGTTGGGAATAGCTGCTCTTCCTCCGCACGGTACGACTTGAATATATCTGCCTCACCTCACATTTTTCTTTGGTGTCGCAATGGGCCAAAATTGTGGCTAGCACTCGGTACTTTTTTTTTTTTTGTGGCTAAAACCACAATTGTTTTTTTTTTCTTTATTCGCCGGACTACTTGATAAATTCCAACCCTCAAAATCCCAATCTTGGTCAGTTGAGGAGGTTCTTCTGTTTGGTTGTTTTTGAGAGGATCCAGCAGGTGCTTGTACCACCCAGCTCCACTGAGAGAGGTGTGTCAGCAATGGAAAATAAAATCCAGAAAAGTGCCGAAAGCGAATCGAGTTGAGCCTCCAGATTTGTCTAACGTTGTATTACATGCAACATGGACAGTAAATATCTCCAAACAGCTGTTAAAGTCAGATGCTTTAAAGCTGACTTAAATCTAATCATCGGTTGGGAATCCCGTCAAGCCACGTCTATTTTTTTATATATCAATTTCCTTCTGCCGAGCCAGTCTTCAATGAAACGTCATCCAAAAGGGGTGCACCGTTATCACCGTTTCCCCCATTACTCATTGATGTCTTGCACGCGTTTATCTTGGCGGTAAATGTTTCCACAATCTAATTTCGTTTCAAACATCCCGACACCTTCGAGCGTGATCTCGAAGGAGGCCAGACGGCGAGCGCCGCTCCCGTTGCGAAAGTGGATGACTGAAATGAAAGGAATGGGAGGTGTGTGCCATTTTTTTTCGGAGGTTATCGCTGCGTCTGAGCGTGTCTGTTTCATAATGACATTATAGAAAATGAGCAGCCATCCCAAAATCAAAAAAAAAAACGTCCTGTGAGGAGATCCGAACTGTAATTGACACATAGCTTCACCGAGCTCCTCTGCCACCGCCTCGCCCTCTTCAGGTTCACTCGGGCTGCTTTTCGGGCTCTCCTCTATATTAAGCCTGTGAGAGCATTGCCTTGTTAAGCCATTAATTACAGTCCCTCATTCCCCCCCCCCCTCCTTCCCCACCACTCTGATGCCTGTCTCCTAATTAGCATCCCCGGCAGCTGTCCGGCTACCGCACATTATCCCGAAACGCACCGTGACAGGCCCGGCATTACAGGCCCGACATGCCGCAGCCTGGACGGACGGTGGCGGGACGCTTTAGTCGTTTAACCTGTAGACGTGAGGGTGGGATGGCTGGAAAGGATGCTTTATTTATCCTCGCGGGGGAGGGGGTGGGGGGGGGGGGAATCAGAGGCACTGACAGGCGGGAGGTGCTGACATCTCGATCACTACGTCCCGTCTTGAAGGCTTCTGGACGGCGCGTTTGAGCTCCGAATCTGTCAGTAGGTCTCTCAGCAGCCAAGAGAAACGCTTACCCGTCTTCATCGTGAGTCACTCTGGGCAAGCTGTAAATATACATTTCATTATTTAATAAGCAGACAGCCTCCACGAATGTATTTCCAGAGTGTCCTTTGTGTTTTTCTGCCTCACTTTGGGATTTCCAAAATGTTTTTGTTTTGGGGGAATTACTTTTGGACGCACGTCAGAGAGCAGGCAAGAACCTGTTAGCATCCAGCTGTGACTGTTACCTGCAAGGTGGAGCAAACATTAGTGATACTGTCAGATAATTAGAGAGAGAGAAAGAGAGAGTTGTCACCTATCCAGGTGTGCATCGGAAAAACAAAATCCCAAAGAAATCGAGCAATGTCCCAGTCATGTATTGTTTTGCCCGAGAGCCCGACCCGAGTCCTCTGATTGCCTGCCAACACAAGTGATTACAGTGCAGCGTAGTTTCGGTGCCTACAGTATGTCAAAGTTGCTTTTAAAGAAACAGCGTTAACAAACTACGATGCAGTTCAAGCGCAGCAAACGACAGCAGGACTTACAGAAATAGTGCAGAAACATTTAGTCAATGAATAAAAAAACAACAAAAAAAACATCTGTTTGTGGATAGAAAATGACAGATTTAGCATTATAGGTTATTTTCATGATCATTTAATCTGCTGGATTTGATTCAGATTCGGTCTTCAGAATGTCAGAAAACAGTGAAGTGGCGTAGCATCAAATCTAAAAGGAGAGAGAAACCGTTAGCCCGTCTCGGAAGACACCAACACCTCTCACGTTAATCAAGATGTCGTTCAAAGACATCAGAGTTGTTCTGTTCCCTAATTGTCAAACTCCCCCTTTAAAAATGACTTCCCGAGCAGCAATCAACACCAAACAGCGGCGTGATGTTCCAACGTGGCTCAGCATGTGGGTGAATTTTCTGAAGTGAGTTTCAGCCGGGGGTGTGTGTGTGTGTGTGTGTGTGTGTGTGTGTGTGTGTGTGTGTGTGTGTGTGTGTGTGTGTGTGTGTGTGTGTGTGTGTGTGTGTGTGTGAACAGGTCTGGGCAGCAGGTTGGAGAGGAGGCCCTCGGGAAGAAAAAAAATAAATAATAAAAAGACGGCCCTGCGAAGGCTGTTTATGCTTCAGGAAGCCCCCGGCCTGCCTTTAAAGAACAAAACAGACATGGCGGCAGAACAGAGGGCCGGAGCTGTTGGTGGAGATAAACCGATACCATCCGCACCGGAGAGCTTCACACATCACATTCCAGTTAAAAATGTGGTGATGATCCATATTTGTAGCCATTTCCCAAATTGAACACAATTTTGTGTGTCTTAAAGAACCACAGAGCTCCATTGTTCTCCAAAAACGATTATAAACACATCAGTGAGCCACACTGTTGCACTGGGGGCACATTTTCTTTCATTACAATGAAAACAAACTCTAATTTAGTTTTATTAAATCCAACATGCATCATCCTACTAGGGGAAATACTGACTAGAGCACCAAATTTGGATTAATCCGCCACTGAAAATAGTCCCTGAGAAACCCACATCTTCTTATTTAATTGTTTAAAAACTACAAGCGTTGCGAAGCCTTTTTTTTTTTTTTATAAATACAAACTATACATGGTATTTGTTAAGTGTTTTATGGATTGAGTTATCATGCAACGGGCCTGGATCTTAGAGCCCCAGACAGGTTGGAGACGTAGGAAAGTGTTGAGACGTTGTTGGTTTTGGTTGATTCGTCGAACTTGTTGACAACAACCACAAAACAAAACAAAAATGTTGGCAAGAAAACTGCAGAATATATCCACATTTCTGTCCCGGTAACACAACACTGAGAATGTAAACATGTACAGTATTGGAAAAGTAAAGTGGTATCGGAGTTGATGTCAGCAGTGAAAATGAGGTGATTTACGTTTTTACTGCTGAGAAGTGGCTGCGAGTGTGTCAAGTTATATCCTGCAGGAAAAAGATTTATGATGCGCTTTTGGCAATTGTAGGACAGAATTTGAAAGTCGATCTTTTTTTCTTTTCTTTGTTTTTTTTTTCCCGCCTTGTACCTGACTCATAGCCTTGACTCGAGGTCAGAGTTCAACGCTGTTACAAGCAACAAGCTGTAAAGAGGTCAAAGGTCAGAGTTGGCAGCCGCCATACAAAGCACTCCTGTTGCATCGCAGCTTGTTTGGCCCTTGGCTGAAAAACTAAAGCTGTTGGACAAACCGGCCGCTCTTTGTTTTCAAAATGAAGTCCTTCCTTCTTTCTGTTTTTTCAAAGCACGGCCCGTCGTGTTGCTCTCGACTCGATCAGCTGCTCGGATCTAAAAAGACCCTCGTTGTTTATATAAGCCGGTTTTAAATGGCCCCCTCTCTCCTGCTCTCCCTGGTAACAACGGCCTCTCTTAGCGTGTCTCCTCCACGACAGTAGGGAGCTCATGATTGGTCTATATTTTTATATCTAATTGCTGGAGATGAACAGCAGTGAGTGGAGTGCCTGGGTGTTTCAGGTGGTGGGTGTGGGACTGAAATCTGTGGCAGTGTGTTAACTCACACTGAGACTCTGAAAATTAGGACAGTGTGAAAATGGATTCTCGCCGTCTTATCTTTTTCAGTCTTTTTCTACCGTTTCAAACTTCAGCAATTACGCTCACGATATTAAGAAAGAGCTAAATTTCACAAACACTAAAACACTGGAGACAATTTCTTTTGTTGATGATACAGTGAAGACCATAAAAAAAAAAGACATTATTCCAATGAACATAGCGAACATATATATTTTTTAAATGTCTTATTTTAAAAGTTCGTTGTCTCATTAAGCTTAACATCCTGACAACTTGTTTCAAAAAATAACTTGGGTCAAATATGTTGAACTCCAAATGTCGAAAATGTAATATACTTGCATAATCCAGTTAATACCTGCCTGCCATCCACCTGGCTGCAGTCCAGCGGTTTAATTCACTATCAGGAGAATAGTACAGTGATTCTATACGTATACCGTCGGGGGGGGGGTAAACAAAATTGTTTGGCACATTGACAACTACTGAGGTGGGGGACACATCTGCGGGAGTTGAAACCTGAGGGAAATAAATGGAAATGTGATGGGAAATACAACAAAAACAAAGCAGAAGAAGAAAAAGATTGTCGTCAAGGCATGTTCAAGGCTAAATTCAGTGGTTGTTGCTGTCCGCCGTAAACCACGTACCTCCACATTTGGTGATTGAGCGTTTTCTAGATAATCTTAATGTATTTAGTCTCCGTTTATGGCTTCAGCTATATAAAACAAACAACCTTCAAGAACCTTTGGATTACTTGAAACCAGCTTTATCACCGAGGTTATCTCGTGATGACTTTGACATTGTTTTCACAGGACAGTGACAGTTTGTGAATTAATGCGATCTATGATACTGGTTGAGCTGCTGCAGTGTTGTCCTGTGTGGGTTTAACCCATTAACCCCGGATACGGTTGCGCTTTTCTCCACTCAAGACGACACTCAGCGAAGATGAGTCCTTCTGCAGCAAAGCCTGCTGGGTCACGGTGCTTCAGTTCCTTGAGAACAAGCTAAAGGGCCTTTCCTATGTCGCCCTTCCTCGCCTGTTCCCCGTCTCTTATTATTTCCGGCCTGGCTCCGATGGAGTCGGGGCTGGATATCCTGAGGGTGGGGGGGAGGACGGGGGGCGGCGGGGGAGGGACAGAAAAGCATTTCACCAAGCAGGAAAAGTGAAAAAGCGTTTCGGTTATCAAGACCTCGCAGACCTCGCTCCTACACCCTCTTGTTTGTGCTCGCTTAATTTTCCTATTCTTTCTCTTTACGTATTTTTTCTTCTTGCACATTCTTGGTGGAACGGGGTGATGTGTGACCGGAGGTTACACCTTCCCTCTGATGTGTGCTAACAACAGGCATTCTTAGAGGCATTCGTAGATTGTCTAATCTCACTGAACACCAGGTTGGTGGGTCAAATCCCTCAACCGGAATCAGTCCTGGTCCCTGGAATGCCATTGAGAAAACTTTTTTGTTTAGGCTCTCCATTCGAACCGATTGAAATACCAAATCTTTTGAGCTTTGTTGTGTTCTTAAATTTGTTCTATAGAGCTGAAAATGTGGTCGAATAGTCAGTTGAATGGTTGCCAAACCCCTTCTCCTGAAGGTTGTTTGCCCAGCAACCGTAACGAGAACATGCATGGCAGGTTTGTCGCTTTGGATTTCTTCCAAAGTGGTGAGCTTAGAGAGATACTGGATATTTTCATAGGAATGGTATGCTAGAAGATTTTCAGTCAAGATTTAGAGTACTCAATAGCCTAGAAACAGAAAACTTAACAGAAATCTTTGGGAATAAAGGAACCACACTGAGCTGGTTTACTTTCTATTAATCAGATAGATTACAGTTTGTTAGTATTAGCAATCACCGCGCACACAAACAATGGTCATGGAGTTCCACAGGGCTCTGTGCTCGGGCCGCTACTTTTCATCCTATATGTGCTTTCTTTTGGCAATATTATCGGGAAGCACTGCATAAATATCAATCGCTATGCAGATGACACCCCGCTCTATTTATCAAGCCAGATGAAATCTATTTTTGATTGGACACAATTTGAAGATGTTTTCATGAGTTGTGGGTTTTATCATACCAACAAACTTTCCACTGATTTCTTATTTTTATTTTGTTCTTCATTTGTTTCTGAATTATTTTTTTGTATTTTTTTTTTCTGCTCCAGATGAGGAGCTGCTGATTGAGCGCAGCATCTACAAAGGGATGATCAACCCCGGAGAGGACAAGCAGCCGGTGGAGTATAAAAGCTTGATCGCCAGCATTGAGTACACCATCCGCGTGCGTTGCGACGAACACTACTACGGCACCAAATGCAACAAAGTCTGCCGTCGCCGCGACGACTACTTCGGCCACTACGTGTGCGACCAGTTTGGCAACCGAGAATGTATGGAGGGCTGGACTGGACCGGACTGTAAGACAGGTGGGGACACGTCAGTCGTACTGTAAACACGGACAGCAATAAACAGTCCATCATAAAACATTATCAATACGAATTCTTATTTTTTACTTGTTTTCCATTTTTACAAAAAAAAATTTACTTTTTAAAACTAGTTGATCTTTTTAAATACAGTTCTACAGGCTATCATAAAAATACAAAAAGATCATTGATAACATTGATTAAAAACAACCCTTCAAATAAATGTTAAAAAAATATAGTTTGTTCTTTCCTTCCAAATAAATTTATAAAAAAAACTGCTTTTACTTTTCTCTTCAACATACCTTTCCTTCAGTTGCATTGTTAACATTTATTAAGGTAATCTAGTTTATTTTCTTTGACTCTTTTGATACTTGTAACATTTTCCGCACGTAAAAAGCTTTTAAATTAAAATCAAGATTAAAATGGCAGAAAGTGATGAAATGCAAACGAGCTGCTAATCATTTTCCTGTAATTAAGTATGAAAACAGTTTTCTGCTGCTGCCTTAGCTCCTATTTAAGTGTCAAAATAAACATCCATGAACATGGTTGTTTTTAAATGACAGAAAAAAAGTCGCCAGCCAAAAATAAACTGGACACATCATAAGTTTCTGTGATCGCACGGACGGACACAGCGTCCTCAGTCTTCACTTCCTGACTGCCCTTTTCGGAAGAACCTTGGAAGTTCATGTCAAGTGTCACTTTGCAAAAATGTGAAGAATGTTTGAAAACACTCCTGTCACTGCTGAAGGCACCTTCGACCCTCCGACGGTGACTCGGCCATCCATTGTTACCACAGAAAAGCCTTTTCGCGATCAAAGAAACACATGAAATCTGATTTTTATGATGTTCGTGTTAATTATGCTTATAAAATATTGATTTTGGTCACCATTTTGGGTTAAATTCAAACATGTGACTTTGTCTCTCTTTTTCTTCCCATAAGCCATCTGCAAACAAGGATGCAGTCCCTTGCACGGGGCTTGCAGCATGCCGGGGGACTGCAAGTAAGTGGCCTCTCGTTTTTTTTTTTTTTTTTTTTGCATGTACCACTTTGTTGACTTCGCTGCGTTGCTGTCAAGTGATGTTAAAATATGGCGTTGTTTGGATGGAAAGCCCCTCCGTCAGAGCTTAATGAGGATAACAGTGGTGACACAACAGAGTGATGAAGAGAGAGGGGGTGGGAGGGTTGTTGATAACATACCAAGCAGCCTAACCCACCAGCTTCACCCCCCCATTCCCTGTGAAGTGTCTGTGCCCCCCGCACCCCCCAATCCCTCCACCTCCATCCCTCAGCTCCACTCTGATCCAGAAGCCATTGTTCTGCTTCCTGTTCCTAAAGCTAGAGAGACAGACAGACAGACAGAGAGAGAGAGAGGCCTGTTTTTTCTGCTGCATGTTTTCCTCCCTCATCCTCCTCCAGCAGAGGAGAAAGCACTGTGCCCCCCCCCCACACACACACACACACACACACACACACACACACACACACACACACACACACACACACACACACACACACACACACACACACACACACACACACACACACACTCCAATGTCTGCAGCCCACATCACCTCCTCTTATCTTGTACCTTGTTATGGCTGGCACTCGCCTGTTGAGAAGTGAGGAGGAGCTGCAGACATCAGGCGGGGATGAAGAGAGAGGGGCGAGGTGGGGTAAAACCATAGGCCGTATACTATAAAAGTGGATGTAGCTTCCGGAAGTGCCTTAAACTGCAATACCACCGAGAGCCACTAGAGGTCGGCTCCAAAAAGCCTCCGGCTCCATAGACTCCCATTCAACTTCTTTCATTAAATGCAAAGTCAATACATTTTTCAGCAAGTTATCTCGGTGTTGTTAGGGGGGGGGGGGGCGTGTCTTTTTGATTGACAGGCCGTTTACAAACAAACAGGTGACGACACTGCTGGTGGCCGCTTGGGTAAATTCAGCTCAACTGATGAATCAACCAATAAAAGGAGAAGAAGAAGAACACTTTACTACCGACATTTAAAAAAAAAAAAAAAAAACATGCATCCCATCAGCTTTGTTGAAAGTTCGTTGGCATAGTCGACGAGTTCCTAGCAAATGCGGAATAGTATTTCTTCCTTAACAAAAAAACAAACAAAAAAAAAGGCTGAACAGGCGTTTGTTCTAGCAGCTCTGTGAACAGGAGAGGAGGCAGCAGAAAGAAATTTAGATTTGATTACATGTGGAACTAAGCTGTACATTTAGACACAGTGGAGCACGAGCTTTAAAAAGCCAAACTACACACACGCGCAGAGTGCCAAGTGTTTGGAAATGCCAGGAGAGGAGGGTTGGCAGAGGGGAGGGAAGTTAGGGTTTTATACTGAGGCAGGTTTGATTTAGTTAAGATCTCGTTAAAAAAAAAAAAAAGTGAGGCTAACATTTCTCAGTGAAAATGGCCAGAGGATTGGAAGAGAGAAGAACAACCCTGGAATGTGCCTCAACATGTGACTTCATTGCAATCAGGAATACACACACACACACACACACACACACACACACACACACACACACACACACACTGCTGAGAAAGAAAAGAGAAGAACAGCTTTTTTGTTGTTGATTTATAGCACACAGTCCACATTAATCTAAACCCACTCATTAAAATCATCAGAGTAAATGTGCGACAGTTAGCTCAGAAGCTAGTTAACAGCCACGGACGTAAAACGGACGTGCGTGATCAAAACACAACGCTACACAATAGAGAAAAATGGCCGTTTTATATGAATTCTTTTTTAATGTAATATTTTAGAAAACTCGGGTGGAGCCCGAAAGGTTCAGATATGGAGGG
Organism: Brachyistius frenatus; assembly: GCF_029030835.1. Lineage (NCBI taxonomy): Eukaryota > Metazoa > Chordata > Actinopteri > Embiotocidae > Brachyistius > Brachyistius frenatus. The sequence continues at coordinate 120,232 of NW_027210973.1, forward strand.
TTTAGAGCCTCATTCAGATCTTTTAAAGGGAACACAAGCCGTCAGGTGATCAGGTGGGTCAGCAGTCCATTGCAGAAATTCATCACAAGATACAGACCAACTTTGTGCTTCAACTTTGACCGATTAAACTTCCCATAGTTACACAGTTTTCATGAAAAAAAAACAACAACTGAATATTACCGACATTTCATGTGCACTGACCTCCAAATAAAGTGGCTTGGATAATAAACTGGACATTTTGTTTAAGGATAGAAAATGGAAATGTTTACTCAGATTCCATCGCTTTTTTTATATTGGTAATTGAATTGAACTTCTAACCTTAAAAATAGATGTTAATAATCTTAATTTAAGGGTCACGCACTGGCATTTCTGGAGCTTTCAGCTGCTCAGTTGTCATGGGGATGGCTAGGCTGTCAACACGTCATATATGGGCACAAAACTCCCAACAACTTGGCCCAGTCTCCCAGATGTCAAGTGATTGAAAGTGCTCGAAAAAGCAAGCGAGTGGACCTTTACTTAATATCAGCGTAAAACAACGAAGCTCATCACAATCCAGCCAAGCTGACTTTAGCTGATAGAAATGACGTCATAAACTGCACAAATGAGGTTAAAAAGTTGCATCAACCCGGAGTTTATCCTTCAGGGGAGCAATCCCATCAAACGGTCAAATACTGACGAAACAAATGAGAGTGAATCTGAGAGAAATATACAAGCAGGAGCAGAGACTGAAGGGTTAAAGACAGAGAGAGAGAGAAGAAGAAGAAAGAGAGAGAAACCGGGGGGGAAAAAGCATCTCAGCCTGGCAGAGGGAAACTAAAAATGTGTGTTTGGTATCTTGTTTCTTACACACAGCGCATTCACAACCTACGCTCCCTCATGTGACACTGCTAAACATGTAGCTAGGCAACAGCAGGCTAAGTCCGTCCGCTGGATTTGGGCGCCAGACTTGCCTGTAAATAATTCAGCAGCGACGCACACACATAAACACACGCACACACAAACACACACACAAACACGGCAGCAGTCCCCTGTACCTCCGCCGTTTGCCCACCGTCCCGTCCTCTGGGTGTGGTTTTTTTTTTCCCTGAGGGGGCAGCAGCGGCGGAGGAGGGTGAGGAGGTGGTGGTGGTGGTGGTGGTGGTGGGGGGGATTGTGGGCAGGCGGGATATTTTGGGCTGCGGCTGGCCCCCAAGGCCCCTTCCATTGATGGGACGGCAGCGGCGCGGCAACAGGGCTTGTGGGTAATGCCACCCTTGGCCTGCGGCTGCTTGAAACCATTTCCCTGCTATCCCACACTGCAGACAGACAGACTGTCCGCCGCTGCAGAGCTGACAGTGTGCAGGGCACCGCTGCTGACCACAGACCAGCGGGGCCGGACAACACCAACACATGGCCCCCGTCACACACACACACACACACACACACACACACACACACACAAGCTTTACACACACACACACACACACACACACACACACACACACACACACACACATATCACTAAGCTTTACACACACACAGAGTCAGATCAGATGGAAGTTGTTGTGGTCATGCGGTGCAGTTAAAGGCGTTCCAGCTTGCAAATGTTGCAAGAAACTTTGTGTCTTTGTTTTTGTTTTGCAGTTAAAAGTCAATGAGTCTGTCACTGTGTTCCCGCTCACTACAGAGCCATACATCACTGCTGTTTTGGTCGTCCATTTTGAAGTGTTTGTGAACAGGAGTCGGGGGTGGGGGTGGGGGGGGGGGGGGGGTCGCTCCCTTTTAAAAATAGCCCCAGACGGAGAAATGACAGGACAGGTGGGGCAAGGTTACCGCTGGCCTTGGAATAACAGAGTGCTGCCATAAACCAACAGATTAGCTAACCCCCCCCCCCCCATCCCGCTCCCCCCACTTCCCCCCACTTGACCATCCCATCGCTCCACACAAACCCGCGAGCTCATTCCAAGTTTGACCTCGACCGGGCTCGCGACGCAGGAAGAGGGCCGAGGGAACACACGCAGTACAAGACTGCTTTAAGTGTTTTCCTCAAAAGCTCCGGATCCAATTAGCATATTACAATTATCCCAATAATCACTTATATATAAATATATATATATTTATCTGATGTTTCTTGTTGCAAGTGATTTTTAGACTTTGTCTTGGTATTTGAGAACTTGTGATGAGACATTATGTGAACTATTTCACATAATTGTTGCATCTTTAGTCTGACTGAATGAAAATAAAACACTGATTAATAACTCTAACCCCCAATAATGAAAATAATTAACTAGCTGAAGCCTTACATCCTATAAAAAGTGAAAGTTTTACCCTTATTTGCAGTGCAATCAATTTCTAATGCATTTGATTTCTCCTGAAATCATGTTAAAATAACTGATTTTATCACTTTTTTTATTTAAAAAAAAAAAATCCCACCTGGGCTCAATTAAATACAAAAATGTAAGAAATAATTATTTTCATGAGGACTCATTGATAAAGTGTGAAAATATTTTCTAAAAGTTAACTGGAAATGAAAGTGTACATGTGGGAAAGCAGCATGACACACACACACACACACACACACACACACACACACACACACACACACACACACACACACACACACACACACACACTGCTGAGGAATGTCCCCTGGCGCTGTGTTTCCAAAGAGGGCTTCGTCAAACATGTCACCCACCTCGATGAAGACATTCTGTCCAGCAAATCACTGCTGCGAGTCCGTCAGCACTGCTCTGTGTTTCCTGACGCGCACACACACACACACACACACACACACACACACACACACACACACACACACACACACACACACACACACACACACACACACACACACACACACACACACACACACACACTCTTCTTCCCACTGTGAAATTCACCATTTTTATTTGGCACCCGCAGCATCAGTCTTTAAACTGGCATGATGCCTGACATCATGCTGTTTCCACACATTGTAAAAGTAGTAAATAACTTTTTTTGTTATTGCTACATAACTCTCGCTATTTCTCATTGCCCCCCCCCCACGTTTTTAAGTGCATCCGTGTGCCCTGATATTCCCTCTACTTCGACTTTTAAATTTTTAATTTAGCCACAAATGAACAAGTAGGAGTAAAATGTACTCTAACGTGGACTAAAAGTTAATCACACATCCCTCAAATGTGGGATTATCAGGTTTATAGAATAGTTTAAGAAAAAAAAAGCGAAAGGGTGTAAGGAAGTAAGTGGAAAAGGGCAGAAAGGAGGCAAGTAAAAAAAAAGAGAGAGAACAAAGAAAGGAAACTTAAAGGAGGGAAGGAAAACTAGAGTAGCAACGCCGACTAATAATCTGTCATAGAACTAAGAACATTTGGCGCCCGCTGTGTGTTGCAGGTGTAACTACGGCTGGCAGGGTCCTCTGTGCGACGAGTGCCTGCCGTACCCGGGCTGCGTTCACGGTACCTGCAGCGAGCCCTGGCAGTGCAGCTGTGAGAAGAACTGGGGCGGCCTGCTCTGTGACAAAGGTCAGACCCTCCGTGTGGGAAAACAACCTGTCAGATATGCATTTGTTTCCGTGTGTGTCTAGATGTTTAACGTCAGAGGAAGCCGCACTCCCGGACAGTTTTTTTCATCTCGTGCGTGAAGTCGTTGAAGTTATTTTTTGGCATAAAGACGATTTCTTCTGTTTATTTAAAACGCTATTTTTTTGTATTTTTTTTTGGCCGTTTTTGATCGACGTAACTTTTTATTTGCATTAATGTTCAAACAGCCGTTCATTTCCGTTCTTTTCAATCAATTAACAGAAACCTGCTTGAGAAAAATGTGCGTGATGTTGAACTGAAACAATAACTGCGACATAGATCTCGTATCTCGAGCCAGTTTCAGTTGCCTGACATTTGATTTCCGTGCTGCGTGGAAGTGAATGGAAAGCATTGGTTCTCTGGAAGAGCAGTGAATAAGTTGCGACACGCGTAATGACGGGCGTGGTCCTTTTTAAAGTTTGATTTGCCCGGCGCCACACAAGTCGCATGAGGACACAGCGTTATTGGTCAAGATGCAGAAAAACTAAGGTAGAAATTACATTTGCCATAAATATGTCCTTGCATTGTCCTCCTTCGAACCCACAATCAAAAGCTTTTGGGCAACAACAAGTCACCGTGGGCGGCTGCTGTAGGTCAGAAGTCAAACAGCACGGAGCTGCAGAAAGACGAGAGGTCAAAGCGTTTAACCCATTTCTTTTATAGGTTTTTATTTGACATTGTTGTTTCTTTGCCGTGCAGATCTGAACTACTGCGGAACCAACCGGCCCTGCAAGAACGGAGGAACGTGTATGAACACGGAACCAGACGAGTACAACTGCGCCTGTCCGGACGGCTACTCGGGCAAGAACTGCGAGATCGGTGAGCGTGCGAAGGAGACGCACCCGAAATCCCACCGAAGGTCTTTTGTGCGTTTTGGAGAATTGAATAATTTACCACTTTGTTTTCAGCGGAGCACGCCTGTGTGTCAAACCCCTGCGCCAACGGAGGGACGTGCCACGAGGTCCCGTCAGGGTTTGAGTGTCACTGTCCCGCTGGCTGGTCCGGACCGACCTGCGCCAAAGGTGAAACTTCAACGGATCTGAGCTGGGTCTAGAAGGACTTTTCCAAAGAGATATTTAATATCTCTATCAAGATGATAAAGTGTCTTGATTTATCAACTGTTTACTTCCCCCATTAAGTTCCAGAAAATGCTCGACTTAATGTTAAATACGAGGTGCGATCAATAAATTCTGCTCCGCGCACATCGCTGGGCTGCACTTCGTTCCTGCGGCAACGGGAGCAGTCTCCTGGGAAAATGGGAAGATGTAGCTGCCGCAAGAGCATTAAAAACCGCCCGGAGGAGCCGGTAGATTAGATGAACTTGCTGCCGGCCCTCCGGTGTGACGAGAACAAACGCGACGTACAAAACTGAAGCAAATACTAGACAGCAGAGAGACACGTCTGTTTATTTTGTCGTGATTGTGGCTCTGATACGAGTTTTATGTTTCAGACACAGATGAGTGCGCCTCCAGCCCCTGCGCTCAGGGCGGCACCTGCATCGACATGGAGAACGGCTTCGAGTGCCTCTGTCCTCCGCAGTGGACGGGAAAGACCTGCCAGATAGGTGCGACTCCCGATTCTATCGATTAGTGTGTCGGACAGAAAGACAATAATACACTGACTTATTTGCTGCTCAGCATCATGAAGTTTTTGTCGCAGATGTTGGAGGGATGCTTGTAAATGTGTATCGTCATATATTTAACACCCCCCCCCCCCACTCCGACCGGAACAACCGTTGCATGCCGGGTGACATTTGTGCCGTGACGAAGCCGACGTGTTCCCGTGTGTGTCGGTGCGTCTCAACTCCGTCCAGGAATCCCCTCCCTCCCCCCGTTTTTGCTTGCAGAGTTCCAGCGTATCTGTCCGTTTGTTTATCCCGGCGTGCCGTTTTAACCTGCAGCGTTACCCGCGGGAGGACCACTCATTTCGAATGTGAATGTTTTTGTGTGTGTTTGCACTGTGTGCCCGCCCGACGGAGACGCCTCGCCGGGTAACAGTCTGCAACTCGAGCCAGGTGACTTGAGTAAAGCTAAAAATAACCTCGGGCCTGGCAACTGCTCGCCCGGGGACCCAAATATACCCTGCCGGGGGGTTATCTTTGGCTCCAGACTGGGCGTAACGGAGGAGTATGTACGCTACGGTGCGGTCGGCGTCCCGGCATAGACGAGCCCTTGCCCCCTTCAACTGCAGCCAGGAAACGCTTTATAGCCTGTAAACATGCGCACGGAGCGAACCGAGACGCGGCGGCTTGTGTTACGGATCCCGTTATTCTCAGGGCGTCCCGTCCCCACCTCCCACCCTCCCGTCCTTGCAGGGATCGGGGTGGTACCTGTGGGAGATGTAGAGACGGGGTGGGGTGGGGGTGGTAAAGGGGTTCGGGGTGTTCGGTTTCAGCAGGCCAACAGGTGCCGCTCACCTCCCGGGAGTAGTATTAATGCACTGTGTTGGTTTGTGGTGGGCGCGGTGGCCGGGCGGGCGCGGCCAGCGCTGCCTCTGAAACTGACCACTTGGAATGCTGCAGGTCGGCCTTCGGGGAATGCAATAGAGAGACATTAACCCTGAGGGAGGCGGGAGCATAGAGCGGGAAAGCGTTTGGGGCGGGAGGGCGGATAGGGGAGAGGGTGGGGGGGGGGCAATGGAAAGACGTGGGAGAAATGAAATCCCTTCAGACATGAACTTCATGCTGTAAATGTTGGACTGAATGATACGCAGCAATGTAACTGAATCCAGTCACTTGAACCAGAGGGCCTCACTGGGATTAATATGCATATTAGAGACTCGAAATGTTCCACACTTTAACACATTTCTCATTTAACTATAGTTTATAATTTACCAGGTAATAAAATGAGCTTCATAACCCAATGAAATACGGCGAATGAGCCCATTTTAAATGGTGTGCTGAAGCAATATTATGATTGTTTTTCCACATCTAGCAAAAGAAAAGAAAGGAAGAAAAAAAATGGGAGCACCCATCAGTCCTAAATGAACTTTTAACCGTGTTTGAGCGCCGGTCAAATAAACGGCTTACTTCTCAGATTGTTGTCGGGGCTCCTGCAAATAGTGAGAGACCAGCGTGAGATCAACACGAGCGAAAACGGTTACCGAGCGGCGAAATAAGTCGTACAAAAAGTCAAATATTTCAGCACATTCTGGAACGGAGTCCCGATTTCTGCGAGGTGTCTTGCGACATGGAAGCTGCTCTTGGTGACGGGGCTTCTGATCCGCTCCCTTCGGCTCTCATTCACTCGTTCTCTCTCTCTCTTTTGTGTGCGCGTGTGTGTGTGTGTGTGTGTGTGTGTGTGTGTGTGTGTGTGTGTGTGTGTGTGTGTGTGTCTCTCTCTCTCTCTCTCTCTCGTCTCCATTTTTGCAGACGTTAATGAGTGTGCGGGGAAGCCTTGCCTCAATGCTTACTCTTGCAAAAACTTGATTGGTGGATATCACTGTGCCTGCTTTCGTGGATGGGTGGGCCAGAACTGTGACATCAGTTAGTATCAAATTCAGAAATAAATCACCGGTCTCCAGCCTCTTTTTCCTCCCACCTGCAGAGCTGAAACCTCTCCCTCCTCGACTAGCAAGCCTCGGTTCCAACACCACGGATGGCTTTTATTCTTATAAAGGAAATCTACAACATTGTGGGTTTTCCTGACTGTATTTTAGGCTAAATGAATGCTGCATTGGACCAACGCAAAAATTTGATCATGCTTTAACATACCATCCAGGACTAATTTATCCTATAATATGAACAGATATCCCAAGAGACATGTTCCAACAGTCCCATGGGTCTTTGATAGTGTCATGATGAATTCTAGCAAATTCATCTTTGTAATTTCTTGTTCAAAATGGCAAGCTGTTACATTTTTCTCATATTGTATTTTAGGAAGTGATTGTTATATGATTAGAAATAGCCAAAACATTACATTATCGTTTCTTCCTGACTTTGATGGCGTGCTAATTGCTAAAAGTCCATTGGATCTGTCTTCTTGGTCAAATATTACTTTTTTTTTTCCCGACAGTTTGAAGTACTCAATTTTGCGATAAGGACGGAAAAGCACGTGTTTTTCTTTTCCTGTCCAGCGCAGTACTTGAATTTATTCTACAACAGAGACCTAAAACACGAGAAAACTGTACAAGCAAAGAGAGAACCATCTGCCAGGAAATCCATTGAGTTATTGATGCCAGTGGAAGAGAAGCTTGTCGGTCGCGGGTGCTGTTCTTCAGCTCTCTGTTCAGTCTCTTTCATACCTCTCTGTCGGCTGTTTATCTCCTAGACTCTAAGACTACAACTAAAACTTTTTTCCCCCCCCAAACTGGTAAACTTAAATTCTTTCATGGTAGTTTTTTTTTTTTCCTTCTTCTTCTCTCTGCAGTTTAGTTTAATTGCACGTCCTCACAGCTCGTCTGCACCTCCAGGCATGGATCACTCTGCTTCGGCCCTACCGACCTTTTCCCCGTAGCGACCTGCATGTTAGGGCACCTAATGCACATTTCCCTTCCAACCCAATCCAACTCAATTTAAAGCCTGACATTTGTTTTCCTCCGTGTGATTGATTTGCACAGATATGAACAGCTGCCATGGACAGTGTCAGAACGGAGGCACCTGCAAGGTGAGACGTTTAATACAAATGTTTGTATTGCTTTCAAATGCACTTCGATGAATGTATGTATATTTCTGATGTGGGATGACTCGGCGATGGGGTTGGAACGGGATCAACGTTGATCATCAAATTGCCTTTCAAGCCAAAAGCCTTTCGAAACATCGCAGTGATCAGGATTGACGTTTTTCTGTTTGCTACTCGAACATAAACGGAAAACTGAAACGCTCAAGTAAAATATGACACTTCCTCGTCTTCGTACCAGGAACTGACCAGAGGCTACCAGTGTGTTTGCCAGCTGGGTTTTGTGGGTCGGCACTGTGAGGTTCAGAGGAACCGCTGCGCCAGCAGTCCGTGTAAGAACGGCGGCCGCTGCCACGCCCTGCTGGAAAGGTTCATGTGTGAATGTCCGCAGGGCTTTGCCGGTACAACGTGCGAGGTGAGGACCGTCTCCGTCTTCTAAAACACACCGTGTTCGATGCTTCTGCTGCAGTTTTATTTGACAGATGGCGAAAACGTGTCTGATTTTCCTTTCTAAAAGGTGCAGAACGACCCGTGTAGCCCAAACCCGTGCCACAACAAGGCCCAGTGCCACGGCCTGCAGGGCGACTTCTACTGCGGCTGCCCGGACGACTACGAGGGCAAAACCTGCTCCGAGCTGAAGGACCACTGCAAGACCAACCGTTGTCAAGGTAACACAGCAGCCGGACCTCTTCTGGAGTCAGCAGACGGGAAACCGGGTCCCCGCTGCCCTGCTGATCGTTTCTTTTTGTCTCGCCTTCTGTCAACCGAAGTGATCGACAGTTGCACCGTCGCCGTGGCAACCAACGACACCCAAAAGCGGGTCTGGCACATCTCGTCCAACGTGTGCGGACCGCACGGCCGCTGCATCAGCCTGCCCGCCGGGAACTTCAGCTGCTCATGCGAACCGGGATTCACTGGCACCTACTGCCACGAGAGTGAGTCATCATTAGACACACACACACACAGACACAGGCTATGTTTATCATCAGTTTCCATCACTGGGAACCACACGAGTCTTCCGGTAAGCCAGACTCCAGTTTCACTAATCATCGCTGTCTTAGTTCGGTTTACGGCAGAAATGAACAAACACAAGGAGGAAATCCAGAGGAAAACATGGGCAGTGAAACGCTGCCAGACAGATTATTGTCTCTGCAGAAGACAAATAATCAAGTCATAACTTGGGCTGTTTTTTGTTTTGTACTTTCACAGGATGCTTTTTAAATTTTTTATCTTTTGCTCTCCAACTCAAAACAAAATCACTTTTCCGACTCTAAAAGCTGACGTGTTCACCTCTAAAAACGGTGCTTGACGTATTCACATTTTAGCTACCAAACCGATGTGTTCTTCGGATTTTATGTCAAAAACTGCAGGTCCATAGTATTAAATGAATCACTCGTCATTTGCAAACGTCTCTGTTCTCTCTGTCCGCAGACATCAACGACTGTGCGTCATCGCCCTGTAAAAACGGAGGCACTTGCATCGATGGGATCAACTCGTTCCAGTGTTTCTGTCCAGACGGCTGGGAGGGCAGCCTGTGTGATGTCGGTGAGTGTGCGTGTGTGGGCGTGTAGCAAAAAAAAATCGGCATTTTTATCGGGGTCGGTGTATCGGCACAGGTATAAAAGCTGTAGGAAGGAGCCCTGCTTAGTCATGCTGCCGGTGAGTCACGTATCGTGCGAGAGCAGCAGCAGCAGAGGGATGACCGGCGGCCTCAGGAGACAAAACGAGGGAGGATTTCTTGAGATAGACGCAGGTGGAAAATGTGGCAAATTCACCAGACGACTGATATAACACTTTTTTTTTTTTTTTTTTTAACTGGTGCACATTTGCAGATGACGCCGTCACTTATATTCATGTGTAGAAAGAGAACTGGCACAAAAGCAGAAAAAAAAAAAAAAAAAAAATCGAACCGGTTGCATAAACATCTGACTTTTTTTTTTTTTTTTTTAAGTACCAAAGAGATATTAAAGAACTCTGTTAATTTACAAGACTTGTTTTTGTGGCCGCGAATATCATTCATGTAAGTTTCGAAATCTTATGAAACGGGATTCTTTTGTGCCACATTTTTTTTTATAAATAGTCAAGGGTTTCAACATTTTTAATTGCAGACTTTATAGCAGGTTTTCCCAACATTTTCTTTTCCCCAAATAACCATGAACTCCAGAACAAGAGAACTATGAAGTACATTTGAACGTAGCTAATGCTTTTTAAAGTGATAGCAGGAAGCTCTAAATTCAAGACTTGATACGTTTATTAAAACTGAACCAAACCTTACGTAGCATGCGGTAAAATACAATAAATATGGAATCGATAACTGGATTAACCGAGCTGCTGTCCGCCTTTGTTCCAGATGTGAATGAGTGCAGCAGAAACCCGTGTCAGAACGGAGGCCAGTGTGTCGACCTGCTCAACGACTTCTACTGCAACTGTGTGGACAACTGGAAGGGGAAGACCTGCCACTCTCGTGAGTTAATATCTATGTCCGCGATTGAAGAGACATGCACGATGTGTCTGTGAATGTCTGGGTGAATGGTAAAAAGCGCGCAAACTAGGAAACGGACAACGCTTTCAGGGCGTCGGTCGATTATTCCAATTTTCTGGCGCAAAGTCCAAATGTTTGAAATCCTTCTCTCCCCCCCCCCCCCCCCCCGCCGCCGCGGCCCAGGCGAGAGCCAGTGCGACCCCACTACCTGCAGCAACGGAGGGACGTGCTACGACCACGGGGACTCCTTCCTGTGCAGCTGCCCCTCCGGCTGGGGCGGCAGCACCTGCAACACAGGTCAGACGCACACCGGCTGTACTCGTGTGGTTAAAAAAAAAAAAACATCTAACGCTGTTGTGACCCGTCAGAATAAAACACTTTCATAAACAGAAGTCTTTGTTTTTTTGTTTGTTTTTGTTTTATATAGCAAAGAACAGCACTTGTGACTCGGGTCCGTGTGAGAACGGCGGGACGTGTGTCGGAGGAGGAGATCCGTTCACCTGCATCTGCAAGGACGGCTGGGAGGGACCCACCTGTGCACAGAGTACGTCACTGTTTTTAGTTCTAATTGAATGCCGCCCTTTCTAACCACGATAAGTGCAAATACCTGGATACGTATAAACATATCCCGAGATGGTGTGTTGTAAAGTGAAAGGCTCTTTTTTCCTCTACGGAACTGAAATCTTGCAGAAATAATGCCCTAATTGACTGAAAGGCATTCATTCTCACTCGTGAATTTAAATGATCAGGGTTCGGGTGATGGTGGGAAATTGAATTTGAAAGCGATTTTCATTCTGTCTTCCTTCTTTCTGTCTCTCTCTCTCTCTCTTGCAGATGTTGATGACTGCAATCCACATCCCTGGTAAGATCATTTACAATCATACTAAAATAAATGTCCTTTTGGTTTTCAGAAATCTTTTTAAGAAGCCGTAGAGCAGCCATTAATATCTACTTTTCTTTACTTTCTTCACATTGAAAATAGCCTAACTTTTTGTAAATTTAGAAAAACTGATGATTTCTAACTGGTGCTACAAACAGAGGAAATGAGGACTTTATCCGTCACTGTCTGTGGAAACTTGAATATGGTGTCTCTTTGTTGATGAGTTGCTTGTTGAGGTGGTCACTTACTTTGTGTTTCCAACATGACTTCAATTCTGCTATTGTTGAGTTCAACTCAATCTTGTGAAGTGGTCTTACCTAAATTCTTGCTGTTTTTAATCACAGAAACATCACCTCAGTTTACATTTCAATCTTTCCTGAGTCACTCTGGATAAACTCCAATAAATCTGAGATGCATTGTTTGAACTTCAGGGAAATATGAAAGAGCTGGAACAGCTGCAGGGCTTCTCGTACTTTGCGCTCATCCTTCAAATCAGATTCCCCCCCCCCCTCTTTAAACAGTGCGGCACATGGCGGTGTCAGCGCAAATGTTTGTACAGGAAATGTGTGTTTTTGTATACCTACGAATGGTTTATTACTCTGATTTATATCATTTAAAATTCAACACTTTTGAGTTGACATCAAAAGACATAAACAAGTTGTTTTTTTAATCTTTTTTTTTTTTTTTTTACCAGTTTATCGACAAAATTAGTAGAAAGCCGTCTTCTAACAGCTTCTTTACATCAGAGGAACCACCCTGGACAAAAGCCCCGTCCCGCCCCCCCCCCAACCCCACACACACACACACACCCTCCTCCTCTTCCCCCTCCTTTACAATGAGTGACAGGTGGATTAGCGGTGTTTTTTTTTTAATTTTTTGGGAAGAGGGTGGTGGAGGTGGAGGGGAGACCGGTGGGGAGGGGGGCATGGGGGGGTTAGGGAGAGTGTGAAGAGACGTCCCCCTCTCGCCATTCACCCATCTCGACCTGGGGGCTACTCGTGAGGAGTGGAGGTGTTGAAGGGTGGGGGGGGGGGGATGTGCTCGGTATGTGGTCTGCACGGATTTACATATGAAGTCTGGACATTGATCCGGGATCAGCTTGAGCCGCGGCCTGCTGCCGCTCACAGACTGAGAGCAGAGCGTGGGACAAATATACAGCCGCTCTCCATGGACACGAGACAAGACGCAACCCGTTTTCTTTTTTTTCATTTCCTCATCATCTAACCGGATGTTTCCCTAAGAGGAGAGTAAAACCACGATCACGTTTAGTGACTCTAGTGGGAGGAGGATGAATGATAAATAGTGACACAGAAACATGATATAATGGTATGTCACTGAATTTGGGACAGTGGTTTTGTGAAACTTCTCTGGAGGTAAAAAAAAAAAAAAAACCTGATCTAATTATCAGATTATTTCAGTAAAGACAGCATTTCCTTCGACAGAAGTTTATTTTTTTTTAATATATTTTAACTTTAAACTTTATTTCAGTTTCATTCAAATTCACATTTTTTTCCAACTGTTTTTCTATTTTTACAACCGCGTATATAAATATGTTATACTCGATGAAATAAAGTTAAAGAAAACAGCACAAAATTTCTCTCCAGCTTAAATTTTGGTACTTGGAATAGAACAAAGATACAATTGATCAATTTAGGATCCAAAGAATCCAAACGTGAAACAACAAACAAACACACCAAGAGAGAGTCGTGTGTGTGTTTAGTGACATGAACGTATAACAGAAGTCATTTTTCTCCCGTGCTGAAACGTTTTTTTTTGTGTGTGTTTTTTTTTTAACACCTTCATAGAAACAGGAAGTAGTTCTTTATTTTTAAACCCGGTGTTTCTCTCTCCGTCCCCTCCGCAGCTACAACGGCGGCCTCTGCGTCGACGGCGTCAACTGGTTCCGCTGTGAATGCGCCCCGGGATTCGCCGGGCCGGACTGCCGCATCAGTGAGTTCCATGGGAAACCACGGAGTTGGGTGGTGGTGGTGGTGGTGGTGGGAGGGGGGTCAGGTGGGCGGCGGGGGTCAGAGGTGAGAGGTCGCGGCAGGGGGAGCGTGAGCCGATTGTTTCGGGGGCGGCAGATTAGGAAGCCCTTTAGGAAGACGGTCTTAACCCCCCCTCCCCCCCCCCCACACACACACACACACATCCAACTTTTCCCGTGTGAGCTGAGCCGAGGCTCGTCAGACGGATCGGTGCGCTCTCCCGCGGCCTTCTGGGAGAAAGCCGTTCAGAAAGGCCTTTTCAGGACCAGACTGGTGTCCATTCGAAGACGTTTTAACCCAAACTGGTATTAACCCTTTGTGCAGAAAGCCGCACAATCAGAGCCCCTTTTTATTCTCACCCGTAGCTGAAATCAACAAGTTAAAACAAACAAACAAACAAACAAACAGATTCTGATCTTTAGATCCGATGCACAAGAAGCTCCCCTCTGATCAATCTATCTGAACCAGAATCAAGAAGAAGTCATCGTTGTTCGTCTGAATGACCTGGATTTGCATAAACTGCTCCAAAGTGGGCCTCGCGTGTCCTTATTTAACTTTCTCGCTTTATATTTCTCAGGTTATCGTCCCTAATCTGACAGTGAAATGGTTTCTTAATAATCTAAACAATCCAATCACAGTCCGTCTCATTGCTGTGATTACTGCCGTCGCTGCGGATTTGTCTTTGCTTTTTTTTTTTTTAACTTTTGACTCGATGTCGTTGCAAATCACCCTCAACGGTTTCTCCAGTATAAATAAAGGTTGAATAAATGGATGTTCCACCAGTTAAATGATTGTTCATACTGTGTGTGTGTGTGTGTGTGTGTGTGTGTGTGTGTGTGTGTGTGTGTGTGTGTGTGTGTGTGTGTGTGTTTTTTTTTCCTTCATCAGACATCGACGAGTGTCAGTCGTCTCCTTGTGCCGAAGGCTCGACCTGCGTGGACGAGATCAACGGCTACCGCTGCGTCTGTCCTCCGGGACACGCCGGGCCTCGCTGCCAGGAGTGTAAGTGGCGTTCATAGATTCTCATGCGGTGTTCATGCAAATCAGGAGTTTCATTACTTCAAATGGTCAACGATTGTATTCGAATCCCTCGTTGGATTGTATTTTGAACACCGGAGGTCTTGACGTCCGTGCTTTGAATTTAAGAGAACACCGATCCGAGCTAGATGGTTTCCTCTTAAACATTTTGAATGGCATATTTCTTTTTTTGGTTAAACCTCAGTTTTAGGACTGGCATCATGTTTTTAAAATTCGTTTTCAGATGTTTTAAATAACTGCATCAGTTAAAATAAAGTTCTCCTGCAAAAAAAAAAAAAGAAATCAATCCTTTTCAAGGAAACTGATATTCAAACTCAAATTGACGACTTTTAAACAGTGCGGACTAGATAAACACCTCCAGGAGCAACTCACAGCTTATTTTTCTGTCTCCTCTGCAGTCATCGGACTCGGGAAGTCGTGTCGTCACGCCGGCCTTCAGTTTCCTCACGGCAGCCGCTGGGAGGAGGAGTGCAACGCCTGCCAGTGTGTCAACGGAAATGTTCGCTGTTCGAAGGTCCGCCTCGCTTCGTGGCACTCGTTTCTCCAAAAAGTCCCGACGATAACCCGAGGACGTCGACGCCTTTATAGATAAACTGAAGTCCTTACCTGAATCCTGCGCTAAATCCCCGACTCTCCGTGCTCCTGCAGGTGAGGTGCGGCCGTCGGCCCTGCATCCTCCCGAAGGCTCTCCCGGCCGCGGACTCCAACCCCCCCCCGTCCTGCCCCGGAGGTCACGAGTGCGTGGAGCATCAGTTCCTCACCTGCTTCTCGCCGCCGTGCCACCAGTGGGGCGTGTGTTCGACGCCGGACCCGCCCACGCCCGTGCACACCCAGTGTGAGCCCAACAGCGGTTACCTGGACAACAGCTGCGCTCACATCACGCTCATCTTCAAGAAGGACAAAGTGCCACAGGTAGATGGATCATACGCGACACTCCCCGTGCGTGTTCTGGTTTTAATCTTTGTATGGTTTGTAAGCTGACGATGTTTAGTGACATGCTTTCGCTGCTATTTGACTAATATGTGCACCAAAAAAAAAAAAAAAAAAAATTGGGTTCAACCATCAAAAACAAGATCGGTTCCACTGCCAGAACATTTGTCCTGAAAAGTTCAGTTTTAACGTTTCTGTGGCCCCGAGTGGAAATCTGTGGTTTCCCTCCACGGTCAGAGTAATTAACAGTATTTTTGTAAGAAGAGGAAAAACAGTCAAATGAATATATCTCCCGGCTCTGTCCTGTAACTTCTTTATGAAGACCGAAACACTCGGAGGAAAAAGAACGTAGTTAAGTTGTAGGTTTTATGAGATCTGGACTTCAAACTGCTGAAAAGTGCTTAAAAAAAAAATACTATTTCTATCTAAAGCTGCTTCTTCCGGTCGTTTTCCGAAGACTTTACAAACCAAACGTGTCCTTAAACACCAGTAAGAACAAATCTGAATCTTCACTCATGCCGAGTCCAGATTTGTATTTGCTGTTTACTACTGTACCATCAAACCTTAACTGACCCCACGGAGCGTGTCTTCATAAAATGTAGTGAAAGGAAACTAATCTTTGAAGAAGAAACAAAGTGCTGATCTGAGATCTGAGGCGCCGTCTTCCCCCGACTGGACGACGCGTTCTGATTGGCTGCACCCGAAACGGACTTAGTAGGAATTAGATGATGTGATTGTTCCTTGCCAGCATTGCAGGTACTAATCTGTCTTCTCTCTCTCTCTGTGTGTGTGTGTGTGTGTGTGTGTGTGTGTGTGTGTGTGTGTGTGTGTGTGTGTGTGTGTGTGTGTGTGTGTCTCTCTCTCTCACAGGGCACCACTGTAGAGAACATCTGCTCGGAGCTCAGGTACCTCCCCGTGACTCGGACGCTGGCCGAGGAGCGAGCGCTGCTCATCCTCTGCGACCTGTCCTACACCACCAGCGACGCTGTGGAGGTTGCCATGGTGATTATGGCACACACACACACACACACACACACACACACACACACACACACACACACACACACACACACACACACACACACACACACACACACACACACACACACTCGCCAGCACACAAATATACGGTCGAGTCTTTTGGGTGATTTAACGTTTGGGGGAATTATCTAAAAACATGGTGGCAGACAGACTCTTAAAGACACAAACACACATCTGGCTTCAAATAATCACCGAATTTACAATTTCACATTATTTGATGTTTTCATCCGTCCCAATCTGTTTGTTTGTTGTTGTTTTTTTTCTCCATCTGTCCTATATGGACATGTTTTTGCACAAGGCTGCCGGAGACAACCTACGTCCTTACGTCCTAACCAGCGTGTCAGTGCTGACTGGATGTCTGAACACTTTTCTGCTCTTCTCTCCCTTCACGGTTACAAACTCTCCTCGTCTCCACGTCACTTTTACTTTCTTTCTCCTCCGTTTTGTTAAATCAAATTTAATCCATCACCTCTCCGGAGAAGTCCAATAAAATATGAACCTTTTTCTATTTTTTTTTTCTTCTCCATTCTTTCCTCTTTGTTTCAAAATAAAGAGAAAAGGGAAAGACCGAACAGGGAGAGGCTTTTGAAGCTTTTAACAACATCTGGATGAGATTTAGTTTTTCCTCTGGAACACCTTGTCGGTCTTCTTCTTCTTCTTCCTTTAATTCTTCTCCGTCTTCTCTCATCTCTTTCTCTTTTCCTGCTTTTACTCGCCTCCTCTTCTTTCTTCCCCCCCCCGCTCCCTCTCTCCCTCCCCTCTCTCTCTTCTTCTCCTTCTCTCTCTCGGCCACCCAGTCGTGGGGTGAATCAGTCACTTCGGGGGCTCTAAGCTCTTAATGGAGGGGGATTAGCTCTCGCTCCTCTGATGTTTGCAGGCCTTCTTTTGAGCGACGTATACAGGAAAAGGAGTGGCGAGGCCTGACATCCACCCAAACCCCACAACAAGGCTTTCATAATAATAATAATAATAATAGTAGGAAGAAAAAAAAAAACTCACTCCCACTCGCTGTGGATTCGTGATCTTCAACCTGAGCAGAACAAATATTCGGCTGTTTGTGAAGGTAGACGTTTTTACGTCGGGCAGGTGGGTGACAAACTCATTTGAAGGGGACAGATGTACTTAAAGGGAAAGCTTACGCGACTATAAATATCAAATGCAATTGGAGACACGTAAAGGATCAGTGTGTAAATATTCTGTAGTTTTCTTATGGTTGACGACACCCGTGGAAACACACAAAAAACAACAATGAACTCAATCCTACGGAACAAGTATGTGTGTGTGTGTGTGTGTGTATAAATCGCGAATTCCTGCCAGAAATAATCATTAAGGCACCAAATGTGTGTTAAACCTCTGCTGAAAATAGTCCCTAAAAAAAAAAAAAAAAATGCTCCCTTTCCTCTCGTTGAAATAATATTTAAAAACGACAAAGCGCTGAGATTTTTCTGTACGAGCCGCCTTTAAGCAGCTCACCTCTTAATTTCATGAGCTCTAGTCGGTCCAGTCGGTCAGTCTTGGAGGGGGGCGGGGCTTAGAGGTATGTGCATGAATGAATGAGCTGCTGATTTCCTCTGGAGAATAAAAAAAAAAAAGAAGGAGTGTTTGTCCCCCCCCCCCACCCTCCCCGGGGCGAGCGGGGAGCACAGCTGGCCTCTTCTCTATTGTTTTGTCCTAATTGAACTACACAGCATACAGCTAATCCCCCCCACCCCTCCCCTCCGCCTCCCCCTATCACCTCCCTGCTCTCACCCTCAGCACCTTATTAGGCAATTAACTCCACCCTCTGTGGTCTCAGCGGGAGGGGAGGGGAGGGGAGGAGGGGGAGGGGTGGGGGGGGGCTCCACAGCCTGCCAGATGTTACGATGAGAATCTCTTTTATTCTGACACATGAATGTGGTTTTTTATCTTCTCTTCTCTTCGCCTCAAACAACTCTGTGACCGTTTGCCGCGAACGGGACTTATTTTCTTTCTCTACTGTACTGAGTGCGTCCGTGTTGTCCTGTTTCTTCACTAATCTGGTGGGTTTTAGGAAGCTTTTGTGTTTCCTTTTAGTTTCTCCACGGACAATGGATTTGATCTTTGATGCAAGAAAATTTGTGTTTTTTTTTGTTTATTATCTGGTTTTGGTTTGTGAAAATCGGACTTTTTGACAACCAAACCTTCGATATCAGATGATAAACTTCTTTAAACATAAAGGAGAATTAAAAAAAACAACAACAACATAAAAAAAAACAGGTCTCTGAGCGATCTAATTGCAAACAGACCAAAGACAACATATCAAGTGTTGAAACGAAAGAAAATTGAAAGAAATTTCTATTGTTTTATGTAAAATATATCCTCTTTTTTTTTTTTTTTTTATTTGATGGCAGCAGCTTTCATTGCCTTTTATTTATTTTTTTCATGAATTGATTTACTTTTACGTTTAAATCTTCTCTGCTAAATGCAGAAGATCAGTTCGGACCGTTAAGGAGCCCGTTAATGGGAAGATCTCCTTCCTGGGAGGTTGTGCATTACAGCTCTGAACGAGCTGCAACATATTTGAGTCTCTCCTATAAAAACGAGCTGTTTTTATTCATAAATAAATCAGGGGGGAAAAAAATAAATAAATAAATAAATTGTATTCCCGTCCTCCGTCTCCGCAGTCTTTTGAGCAGGACGGCCGCTCGAAGGACGGTGACTGCGGACAGATCCAGAAGGCGGCCAGCGCCGTCACCAGCGCGCTCTCCAAACGCCACAACAGCACCGTCATCCTGGCTGTGGTGGAGGTCAAGGTGGAGATGCTGGTGGAGTGTCCCCCCGTCGGTGAGTCGCACGTTTGCGAAACGGCTCTTACGGACGCGCGAGCCTCGCGTTCCTGTGCTTGCGTTGGCACAATTCCTTTGACATTTTACAGAAATTCGCAGATTTGTTTAGCTTAGCTTAGCACGGAGACTGGAAGCGGGGGGAACTGTTAGCGTTGCCCCTCAACGTCAACACCGGTTAGCACTGGGCGTGGATTTATGTGTTGACGGAAGCAACCGTGGCTTGATTTAGTGACATCACGCAGCTCCTCTACGGTCCTGTGTTCAAAGTGAAGCTGCTGCTTTCACAGTTTTAAGCCTCAACAAAACCCGGATTACTTCCGAATGTGGTTTTAATGAACGGCGCAGTGCTGCTCGCCAGCCTTGTGTACCGAACAAACAACAACAACAAAAAAAGAGATTAATTTAATTTAACTCTGAAATGAGGCAGAAAATGAGCACATTTGTGTTCATTTAAAAAGGTTTTAAATTCAATTTGTTGCATAAACTTTCTGGTCTGGAGGCTCCGAAGAAAATTGAGCAGATCTGGTCTTCTGAAAATGTACTTTTCTTGCTCCTCCGCGGTTCATTTATCCTCCAGAGAACTGAGTAGTTTTGCATTTTACAAACTCTTACTATTGAGGTCACTTTTCCAACATCTCCTCAAACGCTCCCTCTCCTCCTCCTCCTCCTCCTCCTCCTCCTCCTCCCCCCCGCCCCCCGCCCCGCAGGTTACCTGGTCCCGGTGCTGTGCGTCGTGTTCAGCGTCCTCTGGATCTTCTGCATCATCGTCTGCGTTTGGTGGACGCGCAAGAGGAAGAAAGAGCGCGAGAGGGCGGCCCGGTCCGAGGAGACGACGGTCAACAACCAGCTGGAGCCGCTGCGGAGCAACGCCCTCAAGGACAACCGCGACAAGGACATTCAGTACGAATGCAAGAAACTGATGGGCCCCTCGGACAGGACGTGCGACGGGGCCGAGGGCGAGGAGGAAGGGGAGCCGGAGGGGGAGCGCGAGGAAGACGAGGAGCGGGCGCCGGGCGCCGGGGACAGGTGCCCGCCTCAGAAGTGCTCCGCGGTGGCGGCGCAGGACAGGGGGGCGATGGGCAAGGGCGGCGTGGTCTGCACGGCGCGCAGCGGTCCGGTGAAGGCGCCGCACCGGACGCCGTACAGCCCCAAGGACAACCGGTGTAAAAACCTGAACGCCGCCAAGCTCGGCGAGGACATTAAAGACCATTACGTTTGAACGCACGGCAGAAGGAGGGAACCCCCCTCGGAGTCCAAAAAACAACAAAAACAAACCAACAACAACAACAAACTGCGATGTCTTCAACGTCTCTTAAAAGCACCAAAAGTGAAGATTACAGATGCTTTAATTTTTTTTTTTTTTTTTTTTTTTGTATTTTCGTTCGTCACAACTTATTTAACTTCTTCGTCTGCTGCGCCGAGGCTCGTTTTACCAAAAAAACAAAACAAACAAACAAACAAAAAAACAAAACAAACAAAAACAAAAAGACACGGAAACTTCACCGCTTCTGGATTTCAGTTCAATCGTCGCACCGTTGAAGTCGAGAGGAATTTTCAGATTTTTCTTATTTTTCTGTTTACGAACTGTTTCCGTTTCGCTCCATGAACACTAACACTCACCTTCGGGTTGTTTTTTTTTTTGTTTTTTTTTCCGTTCCTCCGAGATTTTAACTGAACGTGATTGGCTGGCAGCTGTTAAACGTCGTTTCTACTGCGTGGTGCATTCGGTTCCTGTCTGCCTTAGCCCCCCCCCCCCCCCAAAAAAAAAAAACAAACAACAACAACCTGCGGGGCCTTTTCTACACTGTCTTCAAATCATGTTGTTTTTATTTTTAAGAAAAAGAAAGAAAAAAAAAAGTTTTATATGCATTCGAGTTGGCGCGGAGAACCGACCGTATGACGCCTGGCATGACAATTTTTGTTTGTTTACATTCATAAACATCTTTTCCATTTTGTGTTGAGGCTTAAAGGTTCTTGTAATACCCTTTCAAAATAATGGTCACTGCTTCCTGCGAGTCTACACGATGATTTTTTTTTTTCTTCAGTATTTGCATTTGTTAGAAAAAGTGCCTTCGGTCCCTGTTTTTTTTTTTTTTTTTTTCTCCTTTTCTCTCCTCTTGTAGACTTTATGCAGATTTTTAAACACATAAAAGGGAAAGATGTCCTGATAACAACTCTTCATATCGCAGTAAAGACTTATTTTCTTCGCGGTGTACATATGTAAATATGAACAAATGGCTGTGTATATTTGAGTTTAGTAACTTAAGTGATGCTTTGTATCATAGTTATTCTACAGATTGTTTTGTGGTCTTTTTTTTTTTCTTTCTCTCTAATGATGTCATTCCGTTTGTCGGTGTCTGTCGACAGTCTGCCAGGTTTTATACAGATTCTCGGACGGTGTCTTTGGTCACAAACAACGAGTTGAAAGAGTAAACAATCAGGATTGTTTGTCTGGATGTGGTATAATCATTTTTTTAAATTTTTTTTTTGTAATTACAGCTGTTCAGAACACAAATGCAGAGTTTGAAGAGCCGTGCGTTCGTTCTGTCAATCGTCGTGATCCGCCGAGTCACCAGGGAGCTCCTTTTCCCAACAGTCATCTTCATTTCACTGGAGAGCGAACGTTGACGTGTTTTTCGTGGGACTTTTGTCTCCTTAAAAACAGATCGAGAGGGCCTCATTCTGCAGGTTTCACCTCTCTCGGCTGTTTTATTGAAATTTTTGTTGTTTGAAAAAGCCCCAACAAATCCAAGTCTTACCTGAAGAAGTCGTACGGAGGGATATTTAACACTCCGAGTATCGTAACGTTGGCGTCGAATCAGACAAACGTGGTGTTGCAGAACTGAGAGTTGGACATTCGTCATGTCAAAAGCGAAAGTGAAGCATTGTGGGAAGTTGCGTAACTCTGCACTTCACTTTTCATTTCATTTTTTTTATGCCTGTACGGCAGCGTGTAAATATGGTCGCAGGTTGCAAAAACGAAACGGCTTCTGACTTGTTTGATGCCATTAAATATCATCCTGTTGTTCCTTTTAAACTACGCTTCTGTTCAAAAATGCTATTTTTAATTTTTTTTTTTTAAATTTTAAATTTACATTTCTGAGGAGATCCGCCTTCACGCTGCTTATTAGATTATTTTGACTTCAAATGGCATAAAGGACATTTTCTTTGTTCATCTGGTTGGAAGTCTTGAACCAACCACCACCGATGCGTCTAATTTTGAAATTTTCAACGCTTACGGGTCACAGGGTCCAAACAACTTCAAACCGCCGCTGTCGGTGTGTCTTCAACCTCCTCCTTCGGTTATAAATTTACAGTTTTTACAGTCTGTCGACAGCAGAGACGGCACGCGGGGCGGCGAGGTGTTCGGTGGAAAAACCTCGCCCGGAAATCATCCACCCGGCATGAAGTGCCCTTTAGCAAGACACTGAATCGTCAAAATCAGAAAGTGTGGTGTGAATGGGAATCTGAATGTGCATCCTGATTTTTTTTTTAAATTTTTTTATTTTTAAGCCCCGCCTCTCCCTGTGTATCTATTCTGGTCTAATGAAGGGAACAAGTTGTGTTGTTGATGTTGTGGATGTTGTCCGGTCCGTTTCTGCACAAGAACACACAGCGAGAGAGAAATGTTCAGCGTTACCTCCACAGCAGCAGTGGTGGGGAATAAATACAAAAACAAAAAATACAAAAAAAAAGAGAAAAAAAAAAGCCTGATATTACCACGATTTGTGGAAAAACATGATTTTATTTTTTTCAATATTTTTTTTTTTTGTGATTAATGCTAATGCAAGCATGGAAAACCCAAATTAAGTTTCTGTCAGTACATTTTACGTTGTGTTAGTCCCACAGGAGGGGCTGAATATGCAGAACATTGTAATTATTTTGTAAAAAATTTGGTAAAAGTCTTGGTTTGTTAGTGGAATTTTTTTTTTTTTTGTTCTTAGAACAATCCTATTATTTATTAAAGTATTTTATACCAACATTCATTTTGTTGTCTTTTTTGTTTGTCTTTTTTTTTTTGTTGGTGTTAAACATATTTAATATTTTGCCACTATGACTCGGGAGAGCTTATTATTTGTAGGCAGCTACCTTATTTTTAAAAGTTGTTTCCGGCTGAATTGAATGATTTCGATTTTACTTTTGAGTATTTTCAGACGTTTTGCATTTGTAAGAAAAACGGACTTCAGAAAAAGGACCGAAACGCGACCGCGTTCCGGTTTAAGAATGTTTGAGCTTCAAATCTTCTTGTCGTTTTTCAAAAATGATATCAACATAAATCATTGCGCATTTAACTTTTTTCCACTTGGATCAAAATGTCTAAAGTTATTAAAAAAAAAAAAAATCTCCGCACGTTTTCCTGAAACGTTACAAATCTTGGTGTTAATCTCAATCCAACAATTTCTAGGCCGATCACCGCATCTCCCGACCTCCCGCTTCATTTAGCGCCGAGCTGGCGGGGTCCGGTCCTTCGCGTGGCTCCATCTGCCCCCCCTTTCTTTTTTTAATGACGCCGTGGGAAATGATTAACGTCAGACCGCTCTGCATGAAAGCCCTCCCGGCAGCTGTGTTGGACATCCTCAGATGCTCGGTGGGACGTTACGCGCCGCGCCGCGCGTTCATTAACTCGGCGGTTGTTTTGTGGGAGAATGGGAAACGTGTCCGGCGCCCCGGGTTCCTGCGGGGGGGGGGGGCGCTCTCGTCCCGCACGGGCTTCATTTTCCCCACGCGGGCGCGTCGGGATCGCGTTGCAGAGCTGAGTATCGCAATGAAACGGATGAACTGCAAATATTGGCCGCAGATAATTTCAGCGTTTGGGCTCGATCGTCAATTCTTGACCTTTTGGAAGCGACGACGGACCTCATCTCGAGTTTACAGTGAGAGTCGCCAGCAGATAAACCTGTCGCGAAGGATTAAAGATGTTAAAACTTTCATAATTCACAAGTGCCTTCGGGTGATGTCGTCCATGTTCGGGCGTCAACAATTTGAATGACAACGATCGTAAAAGTCCAGAATAGCTTTAGGAGCTCGTGGCACGTTTTCTCACCTTTTAAACTTTTTTTTTTTTTTTTTTTAAGCCAACGTAGACGAGAAGTGTTTGTAAGGGAAATTTGATGGTTGTCAAAATCTACAGAAACAATACAACACATAGCCTATTGTTTATCTTATTTTACTTTATTAAGTTAAAGATGGGACGTCCGCCTTTTGCCGTATGTTTTTTTTTAAATTTGATTAAAATAGCCTAATTCTTTGAGGATAGGAACCACGTATACACTCGGATAACATTAACCCAAGAAGACGACCGTGTAATGGAAAATTCTGCTGCATTTTCTCAGCTGTTTTGACAGGTTTCATTTCCACACTGAAGATGGCGCCTGCCGCGACGCCCATAAATTGATTCCCTCTGTCAGGAGCCTTCAGAAACACTCAGCAGGTTAAGCGAGGTGGACCAAACGCCTTCAGGGCTGACTCTGAAAGGCTGAACCCAAAATCAAAGTTCATCAAAGTAACGCACGCTGCGCGATGACCGGTTCTCGCGATAAGACCACTTTTCTCATCAACTACGTCACTTCCCTGAATATATATATATATATATATATATATATATATATAAGTCCAATGTAGTGCAAATTTAGGGCCTGTGTGGGCAGATTAAATGTTTCAGATGCATAAACCAATGTGACGTACAGTGTATGTACAGTACTGTGCTTAATTTCAGGCACATGTTATAATGCGAGTATGAGTTTTAAAATAATGCTATAAATATCAATAAAGACATTTTTTTTTAAGCCAGTAATAAAGAAAACACCTGAATCAAATCAGCGCACGCAGTTCTCCTCGTTGCACTCGACGGGCGGGTTTTTCTGAGCCCGCTGGACTCCAGGGCGTTGAACTCGTGGCCGCGCGGTGCCGAACGGATGACTTTTCATACCTCCTGATCACGACGACCCCGACGTCAACCCCCCCCCCCCCCCCCCGTCTACGTGTTCGGACAAGGCAGTCACGAATCCGCGCTCCATTTGACGCTCGTCCTCCCGGATCACTTAAACCACCAAACACAAAGTCGTCTCCGTGGTGATGCAGCGACGCCTCCGCTGTACGTTCAACTCAAAGCCTTCCCGCGCGCGGGCGGACGACTCGCCCTGGCGGGTCGCCCGCCGAGAAGATTGACGGCCTGCGCGGCCGCCGGGCGCTCGGCGACGGCGGACCCGCTGCGTTTCAGGTCGTCCGGCTGGTTCGCTGCGCAACCACAGCGGGGGTCGGATGCTTTGGTAGAAGCAAGCGGCGTTTTGGGCCGTACGAGTCCCCCCCCCCCCCCCCCTCCCCGGCTGACTTTAAATCAAGAATGAGCCACTAAAGTGTCTCCCGCGTGTCTGGGCATGGCCGCGAGGGTGCTTGAGTAATTCACAAACTCTTAACACATTTCGTTTGACTACAGGGGAGTCTGAGGACACGTCGAAAATGTGTCATACCTCCGTGTGAATCTGAAAGTTCTCGGTAAGTTTGAGCATTTAGGGACTTTCCAGTGTTCAAGTTCCGACAAGTAAAATGAAGAAGAAACATTTCAGATTTTTGCACGATTTCAAGTCGATTCATCAAACTTAATCTGATTAGTGTTAACTCCAGATTTGAACTGAATCACCCTGCAGCCGTTGATCAGCTGTTTCCAGCAGAACATCGCTGACTAAGCTGCATTTTTAAGGTGGGAAACGCGTCATCAGAGTCAGAAGTCCGATTTTATTTTTTTTATTATTCGGAATAAAGAAGAGCTTTTATTAGAGAAGCAGCTTCACCGCAGATCCAGAATTGACCAAATAAATAAGTATAATCTGTAAAAGCCGTGTCAGAAGGAGGTGCTGTCCGCTTGTGGTCTCAAAAGGGGGACACGCCAGAGTAAAAAAAAAAAATGGTCACAACCGGACCTCAAACGTCGCGCTGAAACGGCTCTGTTGGGTAAAGTCGAGTGGCCGTCACACGGGTATCGGAGCGGTGTCGGGCTCGTCGGGGTGTCGCCGTAAAACCCGAGCTACTCCCCGACCTGCTGGTGTGGCGCCGCTCTGCTTTTAAACACAATGACCCAGATATAATGAAGCTGTGAGGCTCAGTGACTCCCCCACCACCCAGCCGCCTCCTCCTCCTCCTCCTCCTCCTCCTCCTGCTTCCCACCCACACACACTCACACACTCACTCTCCCTCCCTCCCTCCCCCACCTGTTTTCACACGAACACACACCCGACTGATGATGAAACACATCCACGGCCTCCGCTGCCGGACCCGTGAGCCTCGGGGCGGTGGTGCTACGAGGGCGTCTCTGCAAAAGCACTTCGGATACGTTCGTAAACCTTTTTGTGTAAATAAGAAGTTTAACCGGTGCGTCCGTCTCTCCTGAACCTTCGTGCGAATCAGTCACCGGTACGTCCGATTAAATCGCTGCTTCTCAACTCTTATTTCAGTGAATTCAAATCTCCGAACGTGCTGTCAGTTGTTGTCCCAGTTCTGGTTGGTATAGCCGTCTCTTTCCCTTGCGTGGGGGTTGAAAGCATTCGTTTTAAGTCACTTCGGACGTGGTGTGCGTCTGCACGACGAACTGGACCGGTCCGTGAACACAAATGCCACCGACGGAGAAGGCTGGCGGTTATTCCTGAAGAGGCTTCGGTTGTTTGGTGTCTGCGGTGAAATGCTCAGCTGTATGTTCTGCCAGGCAGTGATGGCCGGTGTCTTGTTTTATGCTTTTATGCGGCTGGTTTAAAAAAATGTTTTTAAAAAAAAAAGCTGCCGGCAGTGTGGACATTCTGGTTGCAGTGGTTGGAGATGTGAATACAGAGGAAGTTAATGGTTATAATGGTTAACACCGGCCATCCTCTGCTAAACATGCTGGCAGGTCAGTTGCAGCAGTTGGCTCATCTCGATGTGCTGCAGGACTGAAAACGGTTAGAAGATCTTTTTTTTTTTTGTTTTTTTTTTCCCTCAGCCGGGAGCTGTTGCTCATCATCTGGACTGTTGCCTCCTTCTCCTGCCTCTGCTCTTTCTCCACAGCGTGTTGGACTGTGAATCATCTGTGTCAGGCTTCCAGGATATTCAAGGACTGTGTTTTATTTAGTGCACTTTTTATTCTATCGATCTATTTATTTGCTGATGGCTTGATTCTTCTTCGGTAATCCCTTTGGGTCTCGGCTCTATTCGTCGGCCCACATTTGACTTTTTTTTTTTTTTTTTCAGTCTTTTGATATAGATTTTATGTTTTGTTCAGTTGGGCTTCAGCTTGGGACATTTTCTTTTGTTGTTGTTTTTTTTTGTGTGCGACAAACGTCTTTCGGTCTCACGCGCCGCACGGATGTGTTTTGAGGCAGATGGAGGTATCAGGGGTTTGACAGCACGTCAGGAGGAGGAGGAGGAGGAGGAGGCAAAGCCGTAGCTTGCACGCGGGTACGGAGACGGGGAGGGAGGCAGGAATGCCTCGGACAGGAGGACAGCAGGAGAGCCGGATTCCTCCTCGGAGCGGCCACGCCTCGGCCTCTCCGCTGGCGGCGAGCCCGCCGACTCCTCCCAGGGTTAGGGCCCCGAGTCCACATGTTCAAACGGAGATGAAAGGCACCCGGTAGGAAGGTTCGCGGGTGCCAATACCAACCGCCTGCCAAGTAAGCCCTGCTTAACGCGCTCCTCCAGATGTTCCCCCCCCCCGACACTGAATATTCCGCTCCCCGGAGACGAGGAAGGGAGCCTCCGCTTGACCCCTTCACATCAAAGTGCGGAGGAGGACTCAAAAACAATGAGGAGCAAAAGTTTTTTTTGTGTGTGTGTGTGCGTGTGCAGAGCGAGAGGGAGAATCGATGGTTTAGGAAGGGGTAGGAGGTGGGTTGGGCCCCTCATCGGAATAGCTGACGTTAATGCCCGTGTCCTGCGGCTACGAACGCGGGACACTCTCCAGTACGGAAGTCCGCGACGTCCTCAAATTCTTGTCCGTTTCCACCGAAACGACCGGACGGACGGCGCAATAATCTCCCCGGTAACCGCTTCTGTTTTAACCTCAACCTTTCGACCTTCATCTTTTTATATGCAGTCAGTGTTTTTTTTTTTTTTTTTTTTTTTTTTTTAAACTGCCAGCTTTTCGGGCGTTTTCATAGCCGGATATATACCGTGTATGCGGTACGGGAATGAAGCCGATGCGGCCGACAGCACAGCAAAGTTGACCATTTTCCCCCGTATTGGTAGGATTTTACCGTCACGGCTGCAGGACTTCATCAAAACGCCGAAACGACAGACTCGGAGCATTTTGTCAAGTGTCAGCAATTTAGAAAAAAACAAAAAAACAAAAAAACCCAACAAATTAAAACAGCCGAGGTGCTCTGTCAGAGCGGTGGAACGGTTTGAGTCACCGCCTTTAGAAATGTGAAGCGAGTGTGGATGCGGCACGCCTGGCTTACATGTACTCCACCCAGGGCTACGCATTTCATAGACAAGCCTAAACTCAGAAAGGAACGCTGCGACTCCCGATGTCATCCACCTATTCATCACCGCTAATGGGCTGGATCCGTTTTCAGGTCAGAGTCGCGCCGCTCGCACATCATGAAAGCCCAGGGAGTCTTCTTTTCACAGGAAGGAGAAAGTGGATGTTATTGTGTTACTGTAAAACACATGATCTTTGCGCTTACATAGACGTGCGTGCCGCACGCTGCTAATTTGTCGAATGACGCGGGTCGGCGGGTTTTTATGGAGCAACGAAAACAGCTCGGAGGTGAAAGGAAGAGTTCAGCTGCGGTTGACGGTCATAATAGTGTGTGTATATATATATATGTGTATATTTATATACACATATATATATATAAATATAAATATATATAAATAAATATATATAAATATAAATAAACTGACTTTCTGACCTTTCGGTGCACTCTGTGCAGCTCACACACATGCACACGCACACACTGTCTCTAACACACACACACACACACACACACACACACACACACACTGTCTCTAACACACACACACACACACACACACACACACACACACACACACACACACACGCACACACTGCACACACACACACACACACACACACACACACACACACACACACACACACACACACTAACACACACACACACACACACACACACACACACACACACACACACACACACACACACACACACACACACACACACTGTCTCTAACACACACACACACACACACACACACACACACACACACACACACACACACACACACACACACACACACTGTCTCTAACACACACACACACACACACACACACACACACACACACACACACACACACACACACACACACACACACACACACACACATGCACACACACACACACACCCACTGTCTCTAACACGCACACACACACACACACACACACTGTCTATAACACACACACACACACACACACACACACACACACACACACACTGTCACACACACACACACACACACACACACACACACACACACACACACACACACACACACACACACACACTGTCTCTAACACACACACTCACTCCCACACACGACACGGGGCGAGGCGGACCTTACGTCATGCCATTTGCACGCTGTGAGGTCGAGCCTCGGGGCCGGCGGTGTTGAGACAAGCGGTGTTGAGACAAGCGCGATGGACGGACCACTGTGTCATCAGTTGGCCGGAGGTGCAACAAAAAGGCTTTAATGCGTGATTAAGTCCCGAATCAGCTCTCATTATGAGTGAGCACGTCAACCGTGAGCGCAGCGTGGCTCCCTTTCAGAAAACTGAACCCTGTGTCCAACGCCACCCCCCCCCGCCCCCACCCACCACCCCCCACCACCACCCCCACCCACCCACCACCTCTGTGGCTCAACAAGCTTCTGCTGTTTTAGCCTCTCCACATCTTCGCCTCTTGTCATCACTCGCCAGCGTCTGTCTTCTGACACTTTATTCAAAGCTGCAACACGCGACCCTTTTTCATGAGTCGGCACGAAACGCTCGTGCCGCCCCCCCCTTTGTAAGTTCTCGCTCCGGCGGTGTCACTCAACATGATGAATACGTTTGGGCCGAGCCCCCACCCCACCCACCGCCCCGGGGTTTAATCGCTATCCCAGAATCCTTCACAAGCGCCGAAGATACAGAAAGTGAATCTGCCAACTGCAATTTAAAAATCAACCCTGAGGAGGTGGTGGTTTTTTTTTTTTTTTTTTTTTTAAATTGGGGGCTGCTCCGACGTTTGTGTAGCTTCACTCTGATTTGACACGACTCCCGTTTACTTTAGTGACCTCCGACCTCTCTCTGAGTGCCACTAGAAGCACTCGCGGTAAATGCTGTCAGTCGAGTCATCAGAAAAAACGGATCACTCCTGTTGAAACGTTATTTAAAGAAGTGATATAAAGGATCATATGTCTTATATTTTGCCTGCCGAGTCGTGTGTATTTGTACAAAGGTTGATTATACTGCAGGTGTTGCAAATTGACCTTCATTTTTTTTTTTTTTTTTAAATAATCCTCTTATTTCGAGTGGCTTCATCGGCACCGTTTTCCCGTATCGACCGTTGAAATACGTCTCCCGTAACGACACCACCTGCGGGAAGCGGAGATGTCCAAGAGCCGTCTTTTTGGTTTCATCGGTTCAGCGGGACATTGTGTCTTCTCCTCGTCCTCGACGGAGGACCGAGACATTCGGAAGCAGTGCGGCAGCCCCCTCTTGCAGCTACCGTTGCATGTTTTAGGGAGTGTGATCCAACTAGGAGGAGACTTATGGGGCAGACCCAGATTACCTCGGAGGGATCACGTCTCCTTTCCGGCCTGTGAAAGCTCCGGGACGCTCCGGGAAGCGCTGCCTCTGCACCCTGATTTACTTGAAAATTGATCGTGAAAGGACGACGTCTTGTTTTGCCATCACTGATTTAAATTTCTTTCTTTTCTTTTTTTTTTTTTTTTTTGGGACTACCTGACCAGGAAATCCTCAAACGGACTCGGTGACGACAAGCGACGGCCTCTGTGAACGCCGGCTCTTACCAGGAACCCGCTCGCGGTGCGTCTCTCTCTCTCTCTCTCTCTTAACTCTCTGGGAAGCCGTGCTTGTCTAAACAGTACGAAAGTTAGTTGTCAAAACCGTCGCCGACGAAACAAACAAAAAAAAAAAAAAAAAAGCTCTTGATGTTCTGCCATTTTTTTTATAATTCACGTATAATCTCAGCGGCCGCAGCTCTTAAGTGTGGAGGGTGGAAGAGTCTGCAGGCACACGTTGTTCCCATTTACGCCACCTGCGTTCTCCCACCTCTCCCCTCTCAGAGGCCGGTCTCCCTTCTCGCAACAGAATCGCGTCAATCGCCGGAGGCCCAATGTGTGCAGAGCAATTCATCTTGATGACATGGGTTAAAAAAAAAACACACACACACACACACACAAAAAAAACCTTTTACTGCTCAGGAAAAAAAAAAGTGTTTTGTTTTTTTTCACTTTGCACATCGTTAAAAAGTATTAGACGAGTCGTACGGTGCATCGGGTACATCAAAAGGCAAAACCGGCGTGGATGCTCTGCAGCGGACGCAGTGAAATTTTAATCAAAGTTTTTAAAAACGCACTCGACAGTTTCAGCGCATAAAAGTTAAATGCGTTTTTCTTTAACCGAACGTTTGTGTCCGATGCCCGGCTGACGCCTGTCGATAATTCTAATAGTGTGATTGACTTAAAGTAGAATCTAATCAAGTTATACAAAAAAAAAAAAAAAAAATCTGAAATTGAAGGACCTTTTAAAATGTGCCCGCTCTGTGAATTTTACATACGCTATATTAATATCCTTTTTTTTTTTTTTTGGGCGGGGGGTAATATTGTGGTTGACTACTTCAACAGTGCTCGCCAGCCACGTGTAAATCACTCGGTTGACAACGGATCTGCTGACAACTCCACTAATTCATCCGATTTGCTGGTGAACGAGTGTCTTCTCGGCTCCTTACACCATGTACTTGTACCGTCGATTAGTCGAGTTTTGCTTCGGGGAGGAATTCTTTAACATCCTCGTCTCTCCATCATCTTTTTTTCCTTCCACCAAAGTCCCCCCCCCCCCCTCCTCCTCCTCCTCCTCTGACATGTCCTCACTTCTAAACTTCCCTGAAGTGAAACGCTGCAGCGATCTATCCGTCTTTCGCTCCGTCTTCCTCTCCGGGGCGCTGGAGTTTTTTGTTGTTGTTGTTGTTGTTGTTGTTGTTTTTCTTTCGGAGATGTTGTCTTTGCACTCATCTCGCTTCACTTTGAGCTTTTCATCAGACTCCAACCCTTTTCCGTCTCCCTCCGTTTAAAAACCTGCCAGGTTGGGTTTTTGCGCCAGGGGACATCGCCGCACCTGCGTAACATTAAACCCGTCCCCTGTCCCCTGGCTCCCTGATGCTCGTCCTCGATGATGGAAAAAGGCGTGCCGGAGAGTCCCCCCCCCCCCCCCCTTTTGTCTCCCTGGGCACATTGCACTCATACCTCCTTGTTTTTGTTGTTGTTGTTGTTTTTTTGCTACCCGTCCATCACGGCTTACACCGCGGGCTCTGCTGGTTGCAATGTCGCAGTACAATAAGATCGGAGGCCGATTTGGAGTGATGAACCAATTTTTCCATATTTCTTTTTTTTTTTTTTTAAACTCGGTCTCATCATTAAAAAAAAAACAACCTCCTCCTTTCCCCCCTCAGGATTTTGGAGGAGCTGAATTGCCGTTTTTAAATCAAACGTGTCGAGATCGGCCCGTTCGGGAGAGCAGAGAAAGCCGCTCCGCCGGAGAGACGACGTTACCTTACAGCTGCTGGCGGCCAACGCTCATTTTTATTGATTTTTTTTAAATTTTTTATAGCGTGCTTCTGCTTGAATTTTTTTAGGAGGCGAGGAGTTTTTGTATTGATTATTTTTTTTAACGTTACATTACATTCTCATTTAGCTGACGCTTTTATCCAAAGCGACTTACGACGAGTGCATTTATTTATTTGTTTGTTTCACGACCCTTTCGGCCTGACGAAGCTCTTCCACACGCTCGGCGTTACATTTTTCGGCTGAGAAACGCCCGAGTTTGTTCCGAGCGGTGACTCGTGGGGGGGGGGGGGGTGTGTTCGACCGTTTGTTGTTTTTGTTTTACCGAGGGATTTACTAACATGCCACCCTCATTCCCCACCCCCACCCCCCCACCCCCACCCACCCCGCTCCTGCCAAACTATTACGCAATCTGTAACTCTGACCACCAGCAGCTGTCAAAGTAGAGGAAGAAAAAAAAAAAAAAAGCGCCTTGCACAAACACGGATCGACCCGGACAGGGGAGCAACGACCGGCGCAGAAATCTTCTCCTCTCAGGACCTCGGCTTTGATGTCCGACAACAAGAACCGACCCGTGTTTTTTCCCTCCCTGGCGAGTGAAACCGAAGACTTCGGCGGATTTTTTTTTTTTTTTCTTTTCGGGAAGAGCTGCTCGACGACTCTTTTTTTTGTTGTTGCTTTTTTCTGCTGACGACTCGAAAAGGAGCCTTTGAAGCGAACGCCTCCTCACGGGCCCGTTGATCTCCGCTGCCGGACGGACGGATGAATGGGCGGGATGGATGACTTCTTTCAGACAGAGGGGCTCGCTGCTCTTCAGAGGCAGCCGAGGCGAGACGGCAGCAGCAACGCTTAAGTGGCTGCCGTGAAGAGGAAGGTCAATGGGCCACTTCACCCCCCCCCCCCCCCCGACTTTCCCGGGTCAGGTCTGAAGATAGACGTCAGCCCCGTGCGACGCGGACAAACCGCCAGCCGGCCCCGACGTGGCGATGCGGCGTTTCTTAACGAAGGCGGGGTGGGGGGGGGGGGGACGTTCAAACTTCCGGCGCGGGCTGTAGCGGCGCGTTGAGAAAATGTATTTCCCCTAATTATGCGGACTTAAAAGTAGAGCGATGACAATTTTCTCAGCAACCTTTACTGAAGCGGGACGTTTGGACTTCACGACCCGAAGTCAGAACTGTTTCTGCTGTCTTAAGGAACCAATGAGGACAGTGATAGTAAGTTAATGCAACAATTGCGATGTTTAGAAGTGATGAAACGGTGGGAAAAAAAACAAAACAACAACCTTCGAGAAGCCCGCAGATGCATCACTGAAGTGCTCTGGAGGCTTTTTGCAAATTTAGGCAGTGAACGCGAGACCAGATATCTCCCCTGTTTTTTTGTTTTTTTTGTTCCTTTGTTTAGGGAGATGGAAATAGGGAGTCTGCCGTTATAAATATCATTATGTCAACAAAAGGGCACCACGTTTCTTATAATAGTTCCTGCTCTGTGTAAAAGTCTCTTCAAAAGCCCATTGAGTCTGTAGTTATAAACGATAAATGATCGTTTATAAGTGGATGTTAACCCAGATGTCCTGCAGCTCTTTTCCCACAATGCTTCAACAGTCCAGAGAAGAGATGTCATTAATGAATTTAATAGCTCACCATGAGAAAAAAAGAAAGAAAAGAAGAATAAGCTGTCTGTGTGTGTGTGTGTGTGTGTGTGTGTGTGTGTGTGTGTGTGTGTGTGTGTGTGTGTGTGTGTGTGTGTGTGTGTGTGTGTGTGTGTGTGGAGTCAGGTGAAACGATCCCTCCGTGTAGTTACATCTGCGCTTCAATCCGCCGCCGCTTCTCCACATAAATCACTTTGATGCACATCCTCTAACTGCAATGGAATTTTAATGCCTCCTGTAAATGGATCCATGCGACATAAATCATCGAACCTCGCTGCTTCAGCATGCAAACATGTGGAGGCTGAACACGACAGGAAAAAAAACAAAAAAAAACAAAACAACAACACGCAGCAGCGTATGTAAATCGGGGCATATTTCTGTACTTCCTCTGCGATCCCCCCCCCCCCCCCCCCCGGCGTGGCCATCCTACACCCTCGGCCCGGCCCGGCCCGGCCCGGCCCGGCCCGGCGCGGGCAGGTCGGCGGGTTGGCCCGCGCTTCAAAGGCCTCAACTCTCGCTTTTTAACCAAAAGTCTTGAGACAAAGCGAGTCCCAGATGCTTCTTGTTGTGGAAGTCCAGCAGCGTGGCAGGAGACGGACTGGAATAACTGACACGCAAGGAAACGGAGAGACAAAAAAAAAAAAAAAAAACTAAAGCAACAAAGTCTTCCTTTAATTTGTCCTTTTGGTTGAGTTTACGTAGACAAAAAAACACTGTTAGAATTTGGAAGCCAGCTCAGTTTCCACTGCTGACATGAGCAGCTTCCGCCATTTCGTGGTCCAGAGGATTGTCATCAATAATCCGGCCGATTAGCGCCTTTTTAATAACGCCGCCCCGAGGCCCAGTTTCACCAACATTTCTGGCAACCAAGACAACCGGTTTCACTCCGTCCGACTGCAAGCGCATTGATCAGCTGCAGCTCGGGTTTCCAGGCGGCCACCTTCCACGTGCAGCAGGACACCGGCTCCACCAGGGCTTGCTTTCTTTCTTTCTTTCTTTCTTTCTTTCTTTCTTTCTTTCTTTCTTTCTTTCTTTCTTTCTTTCTTTCTGTCTTTCTTTCTTTGTCTTTCTGTCTTTCTGTCTGTCTTTCTTAACCAGGCCAACAGGCACACCTGCTTCTGATTCACGCACACATGCGGCACCGGTGATGATCACTCGCAGGTTGGTCTGCTCATCCTCTCGGGAGTGCTGGATCCACTCACGGGGAGGGAGGTGGAGGGGGGTGGAGGGGGTGGAGGGGAAGAGGGGAAAAAAAAAAATGAAGGCTTTTATTTCAAAAGCCGGAGTCGTTTTCATCCGTCAGTACTTCAAAGATGTCGATGACCGAATCCTCCAGAAATGTTGGCATTTGGTCGGCAAATGGCAGCTAGTGACTGCGAGGTTTTAAGACGAGTATGTTTTTCATGTTGAACATTTGTTTTTTTGTTTTTAAAACATGAGGCTCGATCACAACATTATCAGGTGGTCCTCGTGTACGGAGCTTTTTGCTTTTCCAGTGAATGAGCTGCAGCCTAAGGAGAAAGGACTCTTCCTGCGTCCAAGCCAGCTGTGCCAATTGAGTGCGCAAACTTGAGGAAACTGCCGCCTCTCTCTGCATGCCATTCTTGACCGCTCTCAATGAAATGTCAACGCCCCCCCCCCCCCCCCCCCCCCCCCGTGACGCCATCACCTGGTTTGTGAGCTGCAGTTTTGAGGCCTCCAGTTTGGCATTTTTGGCTGCTGCCATCTTTGTTTTCTGAGTACGAGCTGGAAAGGAGCGGGTGGCGGATCTGTCCCGAGAACCTGAGGACACCGTACCGGAAACCTGACTGCACCCCGGGCCTGTCAATCAAACCAGGCACGCCCCCCCCCCCAAAGATAGCTCTAATATCTAATTAACGAAATAAAAAAGAAACTTGGAAAAATCACCGACCTACCTGCGTCCAAATGTGATTTGGATCCGGGTTGAAAAAAAAAAAAAAAACCCTTTTCATGTTGCTCGTTACTTTTTATACTTTCAAAAATGAATCTAAATACAATCTTTAATGACAAAAATCAGTTTTGGGCTGGCAAACTAAACATGCATCCGGAGACTCTTTCTCTCTTCATAAATTTCGATCTTTAACTTGGACTTTGGTTGTAAAAGTTGTATGTGATTCTGGTGACACGCAGACTTAAACTCGTATAGATTTTTTTTTATTGTTCCATGTGTGAACATGTTTAAAACGGGAAGTAGCCGCCAGCTTCACGCGGCAAGGAGTGAAAACATTACAAGCCGCGATGGCTGCATACCTCCTCTGATGCCGTCTGCCGTTAACAGCTGGACGCCGAGTGTCTGCATCGAGTGTCATCATCTGTCTTTTCCTTTTTACGTCATTTAATATGTTGACCTTTGACCCCTGCGAGGCGATTTTACAGCTCCGCTTACATTCCCTCACAGTGGAGAATCCCAGCTGCCGATATCAGCGGATTTACAGGGTTACTGTCTTTTTGGCGGTGTGTGTACAAGTTTGCGTTTCTTTAATGTGTCTTTTAGTAGCGAAGATTCACTTAAGTAAATACCACAATACCATCAAAAATACAGTAAGTAAAACAAAAAAAACGGTTTATAGGACGGCCCTTTTCCAACATCTGTTTTTACAAAAATGTATTTTTTATGCCAGAAAACACTTTCCGTCTCTTCCTGTTGAGAAAGTTTCCCCGAGATACCATTAATCTCAAGACGTTCATGAAATACAGTGTGTATCAGTGACAGACTCGCACTCTCTCCGGTCGGGCGTGTTGAACGGTCCGAGTCATTTTCTGACACTCGGCGTTTTTCACGCCGTCTCGTGAGCTCATCGTTTATGACTGCTGTAATTCTCTCCTTCTTTGACAGATTTTCTCAGTGGGTCATTTCTGCTGTAAAGATGTCAGTTTACTCCGTGGATTAATTATTATTTTATTTTTTTTAAGCTGTCGTGAATTTATTTCCTCTTTGACAGTAAAACGCATCACAGGAGCCTCAGAAAGAGTCACTTTAAATAGGCCGTAAAATCTGCGGGACGTCGCTGTTGAAATTACAAATGCGCACGTACCAGCGTTCAGAAGAATGGGTGGAACTCGGGTGCTGATGTCGATCAAGCAGCGTAACTTAGTTATGAGTTACTGCGTCCCGCTGCTCCGTGCACGTCGCTGAGCTGCCCTCCATCCACGTGCATCAGGAACAGTCTCTGAGCTTTTTCATTTGCACCTTCTACATGAACTGAACAGGGTTCGGATATCAAACGAGGCTGAATTGGCAACATGTTTTTCCATTTCTAATGTTTTTTTTGTGTGGTTTTTTTTAATGTGTGTCACAGTTGTGTTTCAATTTTAGTGCGAAATCAAGTGAGGTGCATCATCAGGGGATCCGATCCACAGTGATCCCAGCACGGGGAGGGATGGGGGGAACTGGGAGAGAAAACGGATAGAAACCGAAGTTAAAGTAGGACCAGACTCCAACGCTGGTTTGTGATTTACTGCACACAAATAGCCCAAAATTGTCCCTCGGTAGAGAACATTTGTAAATTGTACTTGCACTGCTGTACTGTTTGTATTTGAACTTTCTTGGCCGTTTGTATGTGTGAGAATTTCAAAAATGCACCGCTAAGAGCACCACACTGCTATGAATACCAGTCTCACACAAAGAAGAAGCTCTCTCTCTCTCTCTCTCTCTCTCTCTGTGTGTGTGTGTGTGTGTGTGTGTGTGTGTGTGTGTGTGTGTGTGTGTGTGTGTGTGTGTGTGTGTGTGTGTGTGTGTCACAGACCATGCCCGATTATTCATGCTGTTAAGACAGCGGCTGGGCTTGAGGTCTGCAGCAGCTGTTCTTTCTATGAGTATTTGTTTGTGTGTGTGAGGTGTGCGCGCAGCTGTGATGTTGAAGAACTTACCGTACTGAGCGTCTGACCTGACTCACATACGGACTAGACACCAGTCATCCGATCGTCACACGCGTCCTCCTGAAAGGTTACAGTTGTACAGTTATTCATGCGGTAAATTTCATCATAGATACAGATTACAGTGAGAGACCAAAAAAGTGAGCACGAGTGCAAATCAGCTTTTACTCTCGAATATGTTGTTACCTTGGTGTCGTGACCTCTGACCCACCGAACAGTAAACCGAGACCTTTTTAAACCCGTCACACTTCCCGGAGAACGGATTAGTCGGTTCTGTTTGGGTCGGTAACCTGGAAACATGATGGAGCTGATGTGCACGGAAATCTGGCAATCATCTTCACGGAGGTGCTTAACTGCGACGTCAGCAGAACGGTAACGTACGGTCACACATGTAGGACTGTGTAGAGTCTTTTTGTATCGTTTTCTATGAACGTGGTTTTGTTTGTGTGAATCGCTGCCTTCCAAAGTGTTATTTCTTTTTAACCTACCACAGGGGGCGCCAACGTCCAAAATATTCCAAATCTACACATAGTGGCTTCAAACTTGTGTGCTGTTTCTACCCAATGTAAATACCTTTATAAAGTATATACTGAACATATGGATATCTTTTATAATGTCAGAATGGGTTGATGTTACTGGATCTTTTGATTCCCTAATTTTGTTACTATCTAATTCAATAATTTTTATGGAAAGACATTTTGTACATTTAGATGCAGTACATGATTTAAAATAGTGGTTGCCAAAACCAAGGCAAAAAGGCACATGTTGGGAGCCACTGTTCAAGAAAGTACTATAAATTACTATTTGTATTAAGAAATTATAATTTATCATTGGAAGATTGTTTCCTTTGTTTGTTAATCCAGCCATTGCTCTCACATGTCGTCATTTATTTATTTACTATTTACCAGTCTGTCGAAGCACAGTTAGGCGATCTACCATGTGGGAACCATTTAAAAAAAAAAAAATGTATTCCGTATCCAGACAACAGTAATTTGATGTTTGCTCTGGCGAATCTGGTAAAACCATACAAAACTTTCTCAAGAAATTCACCAAAATCACATAATCGCCCTTCTTGATATATTCATTTATAAACAAGATAACAAGAGCTTTACGTCTGTGAACTGACTTTTCACATCCACCAATTATTCTTTCTTCACAAACGTCCTCAGACCGGAACATCAACAGCTCAAATACGCCGAGATGATCCTGTGCGTGGGAGACGTCGATTTGTATTTTATTATGGCTTCTCTTTCTTGATCTAATGATTATCCTCTCACGGGCTGGTGCACCACCAACACAATGCTCAGAGTTCGGTGGGATTCATCGCTGATCCCCTGGGACAACAAGAGTTGCAAGAGTTCCTGTTGTAAGAGACGCAGACTCTTGTTTGTCATGTTTCAGTTAGTCGGCAGGTCGCGATGCTGTCACTTTGCGACGAAGCAGATCCTCAAAACTATTTTTAAAGTTTGGGCTCTTAGTCTCTCATTAAAGGACTAGGCAGTCAAAGGTTTTCATTTTTTTGTTTATTCCTAAACTTAACCAAAGTGCCTTTTTGACAAAAACCGACATTTCTGAACATCCTATTATGACCCATAATTTTGTGTCATTGTAACAGCTCCCCCTAGTGGCCATAGTAACTATGACGGGAGTGAAAGAGGACGTTAGGTGACGTGTTTGTAAGGCAACAAACTACATACGCAGGAGCTCAGGGGAGATCGATTGGTGCGACAAAACTTGTGGACTTTCATGCGGTTGGCTGCTGTTTGTTTCCCGTTTTAAACCAAATGTCAGTCCCATAACCTTAATCCTGTGTTTTTATGTTGACTATTACGACAAAAGCCCGCTAATTTAACCCAAACCCCCGTCTTTATCTTAATCTAGCCAGGTGTTTTTTTTAAGCCTAAACATAGCCAAAGAGATGCAAAAAAAATATCACGCTGCCGTGGCTCGAATTCAGCGGCTTCCTCACAGATGGTTGTCTTATATATTTGTTCTTGAGGACAGCGTGATGTGTGCAGCTATTTGCTGGCACATTAAAGTATGCAGCCAAAAATGACATTCAGAAACAATTTTTATTATTAGTAGTATTTTTTAAGATAAAAAGTCCGAGACGTCCCACACCATTGCAGAAGAACCCAACAAATTACTAAGGAAAAGTGAGTCCTTTGGCAGGACTAGTTGAAAACCAGTACTTTAAATTTGCCAAAACACTTCATTTCACCCGAATTATAATTTTCCCCAAAACCTAACCAAGTCCTCTTTTTTTTTTTTTTTTTTTTTTTTGCCTAAACCCAACCAAACCTTTACCTTAGCGTTGTCGCATTGTAATAGTGAATTTTAACAGCTTAAACTACCCTGATGGTTCTGTAAGTCGGAAGAATTGTTGGACTGAATAAACAAAACACAAGAAAATGTTTCACTTTTGATTCCAAACCAAGAAAACGAAGTGCGTGGAAGTCTGGGAGAGAAAACAGTTGTCAATGGGCCATGATAAAGTTTGGAAATCTACCAGTCGCATATTTTCTGTCAGCATCCAAAGATCAGAATGTCAACAACTGAGGCATGCGTGGGAGATGCTGCATACTTTGATATTTCTATGGATGTCTGTATTAATCCGGTGATTACTCTCGTGACAACCTGCCAACGCGAACCGCTGCATCCATTAGACTCGCGGCGCGAATCAAAAGCGCTCTTTCTCTCGGACGCTGATCCTCAATGAAAGAGTTGGATGACTTAGTGTGACAGAGACTTACGAGTGATTAATACTGCGAGGTGTGCTTCTTTGTTCCTCGTTTGAATATTACTGTCAGCGAGCTAAACCTTCCTTCCCTGCCTAAACACGCCGCCTTCGCCGTGCCTGGCGCTGCTTGTCTGGGCAAACAGCGGGCGAACGCGTTGAGACCAGGAGAGCTTCAGCGCCGGGTGAAATACTTTTTGGCACAGATCAAACATCTTTTACACGTAGCTGCGGGGCCCGTGCGCTGTTCGAGTGACTCAACAAGAGAACCTGCGTGAGTGGGCGATTCGGCCCTTTCTCTCCGTCTTTAGTGGAAGCAAGACGCTACCGGTGGCACGCCCCGATCTCAAAAGGTTACACTGGCAACTTCCTGTAAAGATGAGAATTGAACAATACTTTTTAAATTCCTGCCCTATTCATTTGCATTGACTTAAGTTTCAGATGAATAAAAGCCATTTAAGGTCACGTAATCCTGTGCGTCATTCCTAGGAGGCTATCTTTCTGAACGATGAATGGCATGAAAGAATTCTGCAAATGTGTG
This sequence comes from Brachyistius frenatus, assembly GCF_029030835.1. Lineage (NCBI taxonomy): Eukaryota > Metazoa > Chordata > Actinopteri > Embiotocidae > Brachyistius > Brachyistius frenatus. The sequence continues at coordinate 162,180 of NW_027210973.1, forward strand.
CAGCATCTGAAGATGTTTCAGGTGAAACCGATGGCATTTTAAGATTGCTTATATCTGTGAGAAGTCCCAGGATTATCTGATGGTGAAGATAACCAACAGAAGGTCTTTCGTGACACTCTGAGGATTCGCCGAGACCTACACGACCTCCACGCGGTTAACCGATGTATCGCTTTAGAACCGAGAGGCGATCGTAGATGTTGGAACACATACTCGCTTTGTTTTTCGAGACTTGGATGAGAAGACTGATACCGCTTGTATTTCTCTATGCTAACCGTGGAGCTACAGCCTGCAGGCAATTCTCTCAGTTGGGCATAAAGACTGGAAATTGAGGAAAGCATTGATCTATCTAGCTTCCTTTTTAAAAATGCACCTGTCAATCTCCCAGGACCTCGGCGGGAGATCAAATTAGTTGCATCTTCTACTGTTTTCCAGTTGATTCAACCTGCCGCAGTCATTCCTTCAGTGCAGCAGAAGTCATACCAGGCAACATTGCCGCTTGTAACAAAGTTTTAATTTAAATTCAGTTTAAAATATATTGTGCGAATCCTTGGGCTCTATTTTCAGTGCATGTTCCAGATCGAACGGCACAAGTGTATTAAGAAACCTGACTAGAACAAAAGCGGAACTGACTCGATTGTCAATCATTTGCCTTTACCATTTTCTGGCAGGAGAAATAATAAAAAGTCTGTTTTATTACCAGTCTTCACATTGGCACAACAGCGCCCTCTTTCTGGCTGCGGAGCAATCCAGCAGATTTCCAACAACCTCCGACCCGGTGCCACCGAGTTCAAACTGTGGTGTGGAGGCCAGAAAGCGGTTTTGTTCGTTTAATCGCGCTTTCCTTCACTTTTCTTTAATCATACTTAAATGCGATGGTGATATATTGCAGCAGAAATACTTAAAGTCCCACTTTCTTTGCCACCATTGTTTGAGTCTCCTTGTCATTCGGTCCAGAGCAGAAGTTCCCAGAGGAAGAGGATTGTTTGCGGGGATAAAGTCAGTCTGACGTGTGGTTTAGAGGAAAAAGTTCCCACCTTTGTTGCTTTGGGGATTCACACAGGCCTCGCTCTGCCTCGGCTGCTCCGTAATGGCCGTTTCCACTCTTGTTCTCACTTGTCCTCTTTGGTTTGGGCTCAGCAAATGAATGGGCTCTTCCTTTTGACAGAAAGTGGAGAGCAAAGAGTCTGTGCTTTTTTTTTTTTTTTTTTTCTCCCCGGTGGTTTGGTCGGTAATCATCACCTCGCATGGTTCTGACGGTTTCCTAAGCGGCGTGTTTGAAAAACCACTTACGGCCTCGTTTGTTCGAACTTTTCGGTCAATTTTAAATCGAGTGAAGATGGTAAGCGGGAGCTGAGCCAGAGGGAGTGGTGTGTGTGTGTGTGTGTGTGTGCGTGTGCGTGTGCGCGTGCGTCATAACATGTCAGAAAAGTTGTCCACGCGAACGGCATATTTCGCCGCACACGAGATATCGGCGTGTGCGATGAGCCGAACCGTTCGGAGGAGCACCTGATTTTCTTGCAACAGCGGTGCACATCAAGAGATCCGGGACGCATTAGACGTGCTTATTAACGCGGAGGAAATAGGCAGGCGTAATGTCGCCCGACCACAAATTGCTGCGGTCCGAGTGACCCGGTCGGCACCGGCTGTCGGTGCCGACCCGACAGTGGCGCACGGAGGGACGGACCACAGTTTGCCACCTGGGGTGTTGGGGTTGTGCGCTGGAACACGTCTGATCTTTAGTGGCTCAAACACTTACCTTGCGGGACTTAAAGGATCTGCTGCTGACGTCTCGCTTGCCAGATACCGCGGGCCACCTTCGGAGGTCCTGCGGAGAGTCGGAGCCGCTCCGGCAGCGCGTGAAGGACCGGCAGCATATTTAGGCAGGGTGATGATGACGCTTTGGCTCATGTGAGCGTGCACTTGTCAGCAAAAGTGTTAATGTTGGGGTTATTCTTATGTCATCGAGATTATTATACAGTAGCAGTAGGGTGGGGAGGCCCGAAATGACTTGAGTGCACCAGTGTGTGTCGTCTTATGTTTATAAGGAAGAATAGAACGTGGGGGAATTTAGGGAGAGTAAGAACACTTTTTTTTTTTTTTAATCTAGGCTCACAGCTTTAGTCTCCACTGTGAAGTTTCTTGTTATTTAAACACAAAGATGTACAAGAAGCAACCAGAGTTGTGGTCAATATACCCAAATAACTTCAATGTCCCTATTAGAATATAAATGCAACAGCCCCCCTATTGTGAGGAACAAAGACGAGCTTTTATGCTTTGTTTACACTTTTCCCCCCCCCTTACATAACTCTGCATGTGCTACTGCATAATTCTGACGCGTTATACACCGAAGCAAATAGTAAAAACTAAAGAAAAACCCAGGAACAAAAATGGCCGCGTCCAAACGTTTTGTCCAAATTTTGGTCCAAAATTGCAGAATTTGTCAGAAAGACAGGGCTCTGAAATCGGGACATTTCCTTCACCTTCCTTGTCTTCTTCTTTTTTTTTTTGTGCCTTGGACAACATTTGACAACAGCGAGCATCCAAACTGGAAGAACACCAGTCAGTTAAAGCACAGACAGTTCAATTATCCCTCTGCTATGTTGTGGCACCGCAACGGAACATCTTGTGACGCAGGTTCTTCGTCGGTACCGCGAAATTGCAACGCACACATAAAAGGTGGGAACATTTAAGTGCGGTGTTAAAATTCCAATGCTTGACTAGATTTGTATCGCAGAAGTAATTAGTATTTAAGCATAATTTGTGCGATGCCCTGCAGATAAACTCACAGAAAACCATTGAGATACCATTTATTCATATTTTATTTGACCACTAACAGTCACCCAACCAGCAGACTGTCTGTCAGACTGTCTGTGGGAGTGCCGGGCTGATGACTGCCTCTTAAGGCTAGACACTGTGAGAGACACACACACACACACACACACACACACACACACACACACACACACACACACACACACCGTGCATACACAGGTGACCATGTACACGTGAACCCTAACACATGTATCAACCTCACCAGTTTAAACCAAACTGCGTTAGTGCCTCGCACGCAGACACAAACACTTGTGTGTGTGTGTGTGTGTGTGTGTGTGTGTGTGTGTGTGTGTGTGTGTGTGTGTGTGTGTGTGTGTCAGTGTGTGTGCGTGCTCACTGTCATTAAAGCGCCCACTCACACACTCTCACACACACCTTTTTCCTCCCTTTCATTATCAATGCTCTCTGGCACCAAACTCCAGTTAGGAGAAGACCAAAGCAAAGCACCCTCATTACTATCCGAGGCTAATGCAGTAACTACCACGTGTGTCCCCTCCGTCTCTCCGAAGTCTCCGTCCTGACCTCAGCAAAGTCCTCCAAGTGGAACCTCGTACTCACTCCACTCTGGATGTTGTTGTTCTACTTCAGGGCTGTTGTTATGTGTGTATTTGTAGTTGTTTTTTTTTTTTTTTTTTAAATTCCTATTTGTTCTCATGATATTTTACACTGTGCCAGGGTCCATTTTATTTTCATCTCATTTGATAAAATCTGTTTTCCAAATCAACTTATTTGGAGGTCGGAGTGCAGAGAAGAAGGTGTACAGTCTCTTAAATCCACACCACGCTCAGACCTTATTATTGTCTCCACCCTGCCGGGAAAATCATTTAGATTTAAGCAGTGCGCTTACACTAAGTAATGTTTAAGGCTCATGTTCCTCAGTTTCAATTTGGAAAATGACCTCCTCGTTTCCCCTCCAAGTCCGGAAAATCACACCCAAACGGACGTTTTGAAATTCACTATTTTGACTGTAATGCTGCATCATTGCGCCCCACGTGTGTGTGTGAGTCTAAAGGGAAATAACGTGGAAGCATGAGAGGAGATGATACTCGGACTGTAACCGAAGAGAGGGTGGTTCATTTGATGTTGTTTATGCCCTAGTGCATGCTGGGAATTGCTTCAATACCTCATGACGCTAAACAGTGTTTTGCTTGAGCGCGAGTAAAATCTGTATTCTGAAATGGCTGGAGTAATCGATAATGATAAGACAACTTTTATTCTATTACAGTAACAAACCGATGTTAGCTATTTCAGATGCCATCAAAACCTCATAAGATTATTTAATACCGTTTAAATAATCTTACTTTTATCTTGGCTAACTTGCAATAAAGACAGAATTTAATCGAGTTGCCGCATTTTTTCACTTTCGAAGGATCATTTCTGGCTGAAACTGAACGGACAGAGCTGGAAGAGTTTCCAGCTTTGCAGGTCAAAATGCTCGTTGTAAACAGAGTCATCGTGTACCGAGGAGGGACACCGTTTCACAATCGGTCCGTGCTCGGAGCCGACGACTAAACGTCCTGAGGCTTTCTTCCCAACAAATGAATAAGACTCCACATTTTGCACCACGTTTCTAAGAGTGTCGTACAGTACCTCCGTGAGATGACACGACAGCTCCTGCAGAGGTCGGAGGTCGGAGGTCGGACGGGCCTGTCAGATGTTTAATGTTCTGCGTGGTTGTGACTTTCCAAGCGTGGGAACACGAACGTTATCGCTCACAAAACTGCTGCTTTGTAGGTTTTGCGTCTCTCCCCTTCTATACTCTGACATTCGTGAACGGGAGGTCAAACGGTGTAAACGCCAACCGTGATATACTTGTATGTGTGTGTGTGTGTGTGTGTGTGTGTGTGTGTGTGTGTCAGATTTACTGTGTGTGAGAACGTGGAGCCTGTCATTTCACAAAACCACATGACTGCCGCTAAAGAGAGGAGGAAGAGGAGGAGGAGGGGGATAAGATCACATTTGGATATATGTTAAGAAATCCTTGAAGGGTGGTTCTAATTGTCAGATACAGCAGTCTGACTCATTGTTTACGGCTCGGCAACAAACAAAAAAAAAAGCCCGCGTGGACCGAAAGCCATCCATTCATCAAGCGAACGTTGCTGATTAGGCCCGTGCTGAGTTATGGTGGGAACCACTAACACTTCCTCCCTCTTGTAGATGTTGGTTCCTGCTGATAACAAACAACCCCACGAAGCCCTCCTGTGTGTACGTGCAGCACGGTGTGTGTGTGTGTGTGTGTGTGTGTGTGTGTGTGTGTGTGTGTGTGTGTGTGTGTGTGTGTGTGTGTGTGTGTGTGTGTGTGTGTCGCGTTGCCGGGAGAGAACGCTGCATTCGGCGGCTCCGTCGCATGGCGGCGGGCGGGTATTAATAGATTTATGAGTGGAGGACCCTTATATAAACCAGGAAATACACATGAAAAGGAGGTTCCTCCCAGCGCCACTTAGCTTCTATTTTCTATTCAATCACGGTTTTCGTGTCGACACGTGGGCGAACTCTTGAGTGTTTGAAACCCCAGTTCTGGGTTTGATATATTTACTATTGTTCTGCCTGTGATTGGTTTTGATTTTTTTCAGATTGTGTTGTTTCCTCATGTGTCCTGCTCTTAAAACCCAATGATCAAATGCTTTTAAGTTGCTATTTTTGGAAGATTCATTGAAATCAGAAAATGATGATGATGACGATGATGATGATGATGATGATGATGATGCAGTGTCTTCGCAGCATGTTTTTAGAAAGTGTTTTTCCAGGAGTTCTGCTTTCATTTGTTGTCAACGATACAAATAAAAGGAATTATGAGACCATATGAGCCTTACTGGTGACGTGGCTGTATGAATGGTTCTGGATACTTGAAGAATATTGACAACAATTGGATGCATATCCATGATTTAAGATAGATTCTTTATCGTCATTGTATATAAATACACAACGAAGGTTTGTTTGGCAGCAGTCATCTTGGCAACAAAATTAAATAGAAGATTAAAAATAGCCAAAATATATAAATATAGAAGATATGCACATTTTTCTTTTTTTTTACAGATATAAATGATGGCCAGAGTCCTCCTGAGATTGCTGATCCTCTTGAGTTTTCCCGCAGTGGCTGAAACTTATAATTCAGAGTAAAACGTCTCAATAGCTTCCGGATATGTAAAATTGGACACAATCAATACTTCAATCAATACTAAGCTCTAAGACTGTTGTTCTTGTGCACGAACGGAGCGAATGGAATATGTTGTGAAAGCCTGCCTCACTCTAACTCTCTAGGATAGCAGCATCTCGGTGTCTTTTTAAGGCCGGCAAATAGTCCTTACGGTGTGATTAGCTCAGGCCCAACACGTTCTCCGACGAAGATGTCATGACTCTATAGACAACTAATGAAACACGGTGATCATCTACTTAGACAAAAATATAATAACACAGGTCTTAAAGTCATGTAAGTAACCTGAGCCATCATCATATTTATTATACTTTATACAACCCAGTGTATCTGTGCTGAAGCTCTGCATTTAGGATTTATTTTCTTTGCTTATTATGTATTATTGTTGTGTTAACATCACACTTTCCTTCCCTGTTATATTCCCTCTTTTCCCATTTCCTGTATTTGCTGCAGTCATCTGTTTTTTTTTGTTTTTTTTCTCCACATGGACCAATAAAGTCTCATCTGCTGCCTCCTCTTCAGCCGCTCCTATAGGCCACTTCTGTAAGTAAAACTATGTTCTTTCGCCACCTGCCAAGTTCAGTAATCCTTTAAACTGTGTAAAGCATTAATGAAGACAAATGGATGTGTGTATGTGAGCGGCTTTCTCGTTCTGTGTTTAGTTTGGTCTCCAGGCACCGAGATCGTGTTTGATGAACAAAACAAAATAAAAAAAATATCTTTTGCACTTAAGGTGCTGTGGTGAGGTGGAGCCCTGTTTGTAGTGTGCCTTTTGGGTGCAACGAAGTATCTGCCCGGAAAATGAGCTGAGGTCTTGTGAAAGCCAAATTAACTTCCGTGAACGACCTCTATTGGAGGTCCGTGTTCAGCTGACACAGAGTCTTTGGTCCTGCATGATTATCTTTTGGTAATATTTGGAAACAACTGACCTATTTTATGTCAATGCCAGTTTGAACTCTCGGGTGGGTCTTCGTATTATTTCTGTTAAGAGTTTGTGCAAAATTATCTTGTAAAGATTCTACTGTGTGCAATATCTAGTGGGGTTAGGCATTTCAAGCAAAATGCTTGGGAATAGAATATTGTCTTTGTGGTTGTTTCTAATATTTAGCTGTTTTTGAAGCCCTCTTGCTCTTTTTTTTTCTTTTTTTTTAACAGAGGGATAAAAAAATAAAATCAATCTGAATAACTTAGAAAAACGTGAGCTAAAGCGCATAATGCTGGAGGACGCAGGATTTGATGGTTTGAAGCGTTGAAGCAGAAACACCAATTTGTTGGCGTTGGAAGGCGGAGTTGTTAAGTTGTTGAAACGCGCACGCATGTGTTAAGGTGAAGGACACCTGCAGCAGAAACCTCAACATCTGGAATAACATGTCCATCAAGCATGCTGTTTGACGGACCGATGAACCGTGGCGAATGTATCGCAAAAGTCCAAAAGAAGGGCGAGCCTGTAGTCGATTTTGGGAACATGGACGAAAAGGCCCCTCGGTCCAACCGTCTCCGTCCAAAATGTTCCCGTCTGTCTCTGCTGTAAATATCCAACACCAACAATGAATACGTGACTTTGCCAAAATCTTCTCATCTTTCCGGGACTCGTGTGTTCATCCCTGCTTGCTGTGCGAGAGTCGAGGAGGTGGTCGGCTAACAACGGGACAGGCCTGATTAGCCAGACACAGAGGAGCGCTGGTTCGGCATTCCCAGCTGCCTCCGTCCAGAACACACTGTCAACAGCACATCAGCAACCCCCCCCCCCCCCTCCTCCCAACCCCGAACACCGCCCTCCCAAAATCACCCTCCGGAGACGTGACACACACACACACCCACTCCCCTCCAGACCTGGGTGGTAAGCAGCGGAGTCGTGGGGGGCCGACGTGTTCGTGCTCTGCTGAAGTGCTCTCGAGCAACAGTCTGAGGGCGTCATTAAAAGACTTTGTTTCTATCTCGCCGTTAACGTGGATGCCTCTTGGCGGTTTCAAGAAGATCGTCGATGTTTTCAATCCCTTTACTAATTCCAGGCAATTCAGACTCTCAATAGTTGAAAGCTGTTTATGTCGGTCAATTAAACCTCTTGAATGGGCAATTTATCTCCTTCCTGTTAGTCAGGATTAAGTGAAGCAGAGGATTTGATACGCTTTTGGCAGAAGGGTGAAGATTTGGTTTCTAACTCGGCCAGAGAATCCTTTTGAAATGCTTCAGAAAATTGACGTCAGTGAAGCAATTAACCGGGCGGGGTGTTGAGTGACATTCAGGTTTCGAGACTGAAAGCTCAACCAGGCTGGTTTTCTTCTACGTTGGCGGGGTTGGTCACCGGGAATTGGTCCCCCAGAGTCGGACTGTCAACACCGAGCTCTCCTGTCAACCTCTGAGGGAAAACATTCACTGCAAACGACCTGAACTGTGGCGCCACGGCAACCGGCTTCTCCAACGTGACAACCCGCTCACAGTGCGTGGAAAACCATTTTTCCATTTTCTCCTGATCTCATTGAAAGACATAATTGTGTTAATTATTTTTCTTGTACTCGTCTGACAAATTTAGAGTAATGTGGAAGACTGCAGCTTTTGCGAGTGAAGCCGGTGCTCTGTGAGTGATTTCTGGTTGAACAACCACATAATAATTAGAAGATTGTTGGGTAACAAAATATTCAATGCTTTTAAAAGCCAAACATTTTGAAAAGATGATGTCGGATTAGCGCCGCAATTCCCCCCCTCCCCTACTACTGCAAATAAAGCGGGAGTGAAGGCAGTGAAAGTGACAGAAACGAGGACAAATTCTGGATTGACAAAATTACATTTTTAAAACTTTTTTTTTTTTTTTTACATCTTCGCATGATTATTCAACGTATTTCCCTCGACCACATTTCCTCTCCATCTCACGTCCATCTTCTCCAGTATTCACTGATCACTCTGCAAATCTGACAACTTTATTGTCCGGCCCACCGACAACATATGGAGCTCTCCGGCACAAGAACGCAGCGGCTAAAAATAGATTTAAAAGCTGAGACTGACAGATTTACTGTACATGACATAAATAACATTCGATCTGCACAACCCGACGGACTCCATGTGAACCAACAGGTGTCCTCTGTTTGGTTCTTTCGGCCACACCGTTCTCTGTTCAAGGAAGAGAAATACAGGAAAAAATACTGGATTACAGGCTGAACCAAATTAAGATTTTAAAGTAATTTTTTTTGTCTCGTCTGAACTATTATAGGACGAATTTCACTACTAAAACTTAGTCTGAAACAGCACGGATAATTTAACCTTCCGGTGTCCACAGTCTCCTTGACAGCAATGATAACTGAAACATAAATAATGCCCACACATTTCTGCTCTGTCTGTTTCTCTTGATAAGCTTGATAGTATCTTATCTGAAGAATCAATCGGTGTTATTTTTCAGAAGTCAGCTGTGTCGGATCAAATGTTCATCTTCACGCTTTTATACCAAAACATACTGAAAGGTGTGGTTCTACATTTATATGTCCACGATGTTCCCGGTTTATCAGCCCATCATCTAAATCTGTTTATCTACAGTATTTTTAGGGTGTTGCTGCCTCCACTCTGAGGCCACTGGTTTTTTTTTTTTTTTTTTTTTTACTTAAATTTGGGACAAAGTGCACAACAGGAACAGTCATTTTGATCGTCACTCGTACATGAGCAAAGGATCAGATCCGATACTATAGTATTTGCACATCCTTTATCAAAACGGCTTCACATTATTCATCTGTTAATCGACCAATTGTTTCAACGGAAGTTATGCGTGCAATTTATTTGCAAATGATGATTAAGAGCACACTGGGCCGATGGATGAACTGGTGAAGGAGTTGGTTATCCCGCAGGATTAATTTGTGCAGTTTGTACAAACATTTTTGATACGCTTTAATACATTATGCGACCGCCTCGATCTGTCATTTGATATCCACCGCTACTAATCCAAACTGGCTGCAGCTGTCATCTTCTAATCACGAGCTGGCTACAAACTTTGCAGAACCTTTCTTCAAGCCTGCAAGTGAATATTTGATACTCCAAAGATTTTTTTTTTTCTCGGCGGATTATACCTTTAATCATTAAGGGAGCGTGTAGCAGAAGTTGCTGTAGTAGACGGAGTAATCGGACGAGAGAGGCCACGCCAGGCAAACTCAGGAGCCTTGAAGGAGTGAAATCTAATCTGCCGCGGGGTGGAGAGGATGTCCTGCCAGTCAGCCACTCTCTTATTAGGACATGTGGGACCAGCTGTTTGTGTATGTTTGTTCCGTCGCCTCGCCGGACGCATGAAGAGAGCGATTCGGGTGCTCGTTTGGCTGCTGGCGGTGCAGAGACCGGCAAAAAAAAAAAAAAAGAAGAAAGAAACGCGCAAAGAGACGCGTGCATGCGCGCAGGTGGAAATACACACACTCGAGCGGGCAATGACGTAAACTACACACGTAGTGCGTTCGGCATCGTCATAGCGACCATCTTTGTTACCCCTGGTCGCAGTTCACTGCTCCCGTCGCCGTCCTGCTGGTCGTCAGGCCTCCGGGCTGCTGTTGATAATAGTCGAGCGCCGGTTTGGCCTCGCAACACTCGACTGGTCTTTCTGCTGAGTCGCTGGTTAGGGAGCTACGGTGAGCGTGTTAGCGCTTGCTCCCCTGACTTCACATGTCAAGCTATTCATCCTGAGTGTTCAGCCTCTGCATCACAGATGCTGAAACTTTCCACTTCCTTCCTGAAAAAGTTTGATAAGTTTCCACATGTTTATTTTGATTTATAAGAACTTAATAACTTAATTATAATATAAATATAATAACTTTCGATAGCAGCAACCACAGCTACTGCGTTTTTTTTTTTTGTGACAGCAGAGATATGGAAACAACGAATTGGAAAAAGGTTTCATTTATTTAACATATTTTAAATCCGACACAATTTTTTCAAATATACGTTTTTAAGTCGGTTGTGTAAAAGTCAAATATCTGACAACGGTTCTGGCTTTCGGGGTCAAGACATATCTGAGCAGTCAAACTTTGATTGAAGAGATAGAAAAGAAAAACATAAAGACTTTATCAGTAAAGATCAGCAACTAGAATATGAAGCACTATACTGGTGGCATCAAATCATGTCATCCATAAAGATCTCTACTGTCTACGGTATGCTGCACGTTGTTTGACTGATTTTGAAATCCTCATCCCATTAAAATCTACTTTTAGAAAACTGGAAATGTGCTGAATGGAAGATTCTTGATAGTCAACATTTTGTTGCCCATTTGTTTTTGCCCTGTTAACACAAAGTCTCTCACTGACTGAGTGATAAAGTGACGGTGACGCCATTGGTCGGCCAAATTCTGCAACTTCCTGTATCGCTCTCAAATGAAAAGCCCTTTTTTTCCAAAGTAAAATCCCTTCGATGTTTTCACGTGTTGTTTTTGTTGTTGTTTTGTTCTGATATTGTCATGCGGTGCTGCAGTTGTGAACCGGAACTGTTTTTGCATATATTCTTGGCGGTGCATTTAAAGACCCGCAATGATGCAAAAAAAAAAAAAAACCCTGATCATCGGCTGCCCAAAACGACAGAGAATCTTTTGTTGTTGCGAAATCACAAACGTGCAAATATATAATTCAGGAAAAGATATATAAAAAGCTGCCGCGTTTGTCGTTGCAAACAGGCTGCAACATGATTTCTGGACTGAATAAAAAGCACGAAATCAGTCTAAATAAAACGGTGGCATCGGTGTGGCGCTACCAAGTCTTGTCGGCTGTACGTGATTGAAGTTGCACTGAAGAATTCACAACGACAACAAAGGATTTTAATAAGGTTTTAATGCACAAATCTAATACAGTTGTTGCATCGAACTGTTTCGCTTCAGAGGACTGAAGTTAGGTTTATAATGGAGTTCAAACCTGCACGCACAATCACGTCAGAGCTCGCATGTGGGCTCACACATAAAACACATACATATGCATTCACACATGCATGCACATACTGTATGTACACATCCATGCACACACACACACACACGCACACACACACACACACACACACACTCATAACACACGGTGCACATTTTCCACCGAGCTCCCCTTCTGACGCCGGCTGAAAATAGCTCCATCTCGTCGGTGTGTGAAGTGTCCAGGCTCTCACAGCTGATTGTGCGGCCCCGGAGAGGAACAGCGTGAGGCTGTGGGATGTGACAAGAGCGCCGCCGTGGGTGGAAACTTCTCTTAAAGGAAAATTCCACCCACTAATCCTCTCAGATATCATCGAGCGGTGGAGCTCACTCTCTCTCGGCGCTCGCTCTCAGCAGTGGGCCCTGCGTGGGTAAACTTAAAGTTGGTCTTGACTCCTTGCTGCCGTGTGGACGTTTTGCTCCTCAAGCACTGGAAGCAGTACTTGTAGCTTGAAAAACAGATTGTTCGTGGATGTGAATTTGTCTCAAAGTGTTTTGGAAAAATGAGTGGAGTGAACTGCATTTTTACATATTTTCCTTCTCTGATTTTCAAGAGCTAATACAGAAATGTTTCACCTATTAATATCTGACAACATGTGACGCGACAGCTCGATCGTGATTGGCCAATTCATCCAGTACGAAAACACAGAAATGTGACGGACCTCCTGATTCTCCTTGATGTGATTTAGGAACGAGTTTCCTTTTTAGGCAGCAACACCTTTACGCAGTGTTTAATGCAAAAGCTTGCACGTGCAAACTCGTATATACAACCGGATGCTAAAGTGCTTACGTGCGTCTGACCCCTGAGGGTTTTTATCAGCTCTGGTTGTGTGTGTGCGTGCACGCGCGCACGACGTCATATTTGCTCTTTGTGAGGGATTATGAGTGTGTGCGATCGTGCATATGAGCTTGTTATTATTTTCAGAGTGCATCTATTATGAAAGCTTGTGGGGGTGTGAAGCGTCTTTGCACAAAGAACACCACAGAGCAGCAGCATCCTTCACCTCAACATGCCACACTGAGCAGCAGTGTGATTAGCATTGTTGCTAAAAGCGTGAGAACGTCACGAGTGTGTGTGTGTGTGTGTTAATGTACTCCTCCATGATCCAAACTCCACCCGTCCCTTCATCTTCCTGTTCTCACGCCTGTCACAACGTCCTGCTCCGCCCCCGCAGGCCCCGCCCCCCGCAGGCCCCGCCCCCCACCCCCGTGCAGCCGACGGCCCGCCCGCTCGCTGTCACTGCAGTGTGCAACTTCCTTCCCTTTGATCGCGCTGATCCCTTTAATTGGGCAGAATTGTCAAGAGCTTGTTCTGCAGTACGTGCTCGGTGGCGCGTTTATTTTACTGTGTGCGGTGGCTTTTATTGCGAGAGGCGGTGCATGCGTTTGTGTGCAGTGCGGCGAGTGAGACGGAGGAGTCCGCGGGTTGCCGAGGTGCTGTCATGTTAAGTTATTGTAGCAGGTATAATTAACGACAAGCATGTTTGCACTGCCGACGTGATTTACAGCACAATAAATTCCACATGGCTGGTTAACACGTTTATAACGCGTCACAGAGTCGGAAACATTTGAATGGCTCACTAAAACAGACAGATGCGAGTGTTAACCGGTGCTCTTAATTACTATTTAGAAATGATTAGGATTTGTTTACTCATCATATATTTCTTTTTGCTGCGGTGCGGTTAAATACCAAACGGTAAAATGTTCACACGAGTCAGTGATGTTTTATAAATAGTGATAATGACGGCTTGGGTGACAAATTGTTATCCGAAGAGGTCTTGTAAAACAGTTTTTTTTTTTATATATATATTCGATGAATGCTTCAAATCAGTTTTTAAATACTTTTTATGAACATTATTTCCCAGATATCGAAAGCCTCCCACGCATTTTACTAAAGTCAGTAAAATCAGCTTGCAGAAACTTGAAGCTCGTAAAGCTATCATGTTTTTCTTTTTATATTATTGTTTAAAAAAACAACATTTAACTGCTGTTTTGTAACTGAAACATACGCACATACACTCTCATCCGTCATCATACTTCATGCTTTTATATTGAAATTATTGGTTTTGCTCAGGTTGTCTGGTTTTGTTGTTATTTGTATCCATTATTTGTATTGAAGAATATTATTTCGGCATGTAAACGTTGTGTTTTCTACAACTGTGAACTTCTAACATTTATCGGGTGGAGGCTTCAAATAAGCCCACTGCTGTTTTGTTCTTTGTTTTTTTTTTTGCCTCTCTCTGAACTGCGCAGACATTTTTTTTATCTTGTAAAATCTTGTTTTCAAATTTGTGCAAAATAAATCAAATCAAACCAAGTCCAAGCGTGAAACTGCAGCAAAACAGCGTAAAATCAACACGAAACAAAAAACTAATATTTAAAAAAACAGTTAACTCCAGAAAATCCTCCAAATAGACTCGAATGGATGCAAATGGTTAAAAGCCTGTTCACCCACATCCAAGAACTTGTTGTGAAAACTTCATAATGTTCTTTTAAAAGCCATTATTAGTGAATAGCTCTTTGTATTATACCCATAAAAAAATTTTTTTGACATGTATAAAAGTGTTGTTATCTATTTCCTCAACAGTTTGCCATAATCCCACAATTCCCTGAGCTGCTGCAACCGTCACTTTTTATGACCTCGTCTTCTCCTTTCTCGACTGTGAGAAAACTCCCAGGGCTCCATGTTGAGAAGGTGAGTGAGAGACGTCTGCAAGTTCACGAGGAGGCACGCAGCGACCGCGTGCATTTCCAGCGACACTAACGTCTTCATGCGGGCGGCTCTGCTTTATTGCCTCCTCTGTGTGACCCCCCACCCCACCCCACCCCCACCCACCCACCCCGGTGTAGTTTGGAGAGGCTCAGGCTATCATTAGCGGGACCTTTGGCCCCTCCCCTTCACTGCAGCCCGGGCAGCCACCTGGTCCCCGCACACCCTCATTAGCTCCAGTCCACCTCGGCTCCACTTTACCTACTGGTCACGTTACTGCCCTCCTCTTATCGCGAAACACGACATAAGTGTCTCTCTTTAACCCCCCCCCCGCCCCCAACTCCCCCCACCCCACCCCACCCCGCCTCCTCCTATCTTAATCTGTCTAATGTGTGTGTAAATAATGCTTGCGCGGTCCAGATAGCTTTTGTTTTACCATCAAACAAGCCCCGACCATGGGAACCTGGTCATTAATTACCATGTGATTCATGGTTATGGCTCTGTGTCTCGTCTCGCCACCAGTCTGTCATTAAGACTTTCCCAGACTTCCCATCCCCGGCCTCTCCCAGCTAACGGCTCACCCACACCAGCGCTGAGCCCTTGCAAAACCATCGCCGCCGCTCACACAGCAGCGCCGTCACCTTCTCTTCCTCCGGAGGAATGCACACCTATTTGCCATGCATGTTTACAATTAACGCATCTCAACAAGACAAACCAAGTAGACTGTGTTTTTTTTTTTTTTTTTTTACAGCTGCAAAATACGAGACGTGCCGCAGAAAATGTGCTGTTTGTGACAGAAACACGGTGACATTTTCAACCACAAAAAAACGGAAGTCCGTGAGACAAAAGCGCCAAGAGCGTCAAGCATGCTTCCAGCTATTGCATCCGTGAAGGATCATCTCACGGCATCTAAAAACTCCCTCCTGCCACGCTGGAAGTGAAAGTTCTTGCAACTTTGCGCAGCCAAAAATCAACAATCAGAGCCATTGTTTGTCCTGGCGTGTGAAGGGTGAATAAATCAAAAAAGTATCTGAGCAACTTTTAATTTCAGTTTATATTGAATTACGCTCGGCGATGTTTTCTTCACACTTCCCTCTGCGGACTTTCAGAGTGGTTCGTGTTTTCGATGCCAACGTGGTGTCAAAAATGTTCCATTTGCTTGCTAGAAATGTTTGATTTCTCCGCTGCTCCGAGCCCAGGCGTGCGCTCCTAAGTGTTACTACCCCCATTTTTGTTGTTGTTGGTTTTGTTCTGTTGAAAAGGGGGCCGAGGCTGTCACTCAGAGGAACGGGGGGGGGGGGGGGAGGAGGAGGAGGAGGAGGAGGAAAGGGGGGGGGGGACTGCTGTCAGCCTGACTTATGGCTGCAGTTGCTACGTTCAGCGAGAGGTTTAGGAACAGCTACAAACTGGACGGGAATAAGGCCAAGAGGCTGGCAGGAATAATCTCCCGTCACAACCACACACACACGACACACACACACACCACATACTGCTTCATGTTTGTGCGAGCGTTGCTGCATTTATGTACGGTACGGGTGTTTGCAAATCTCAACAGCATCTGAGATTTGGAGATTTCATGGCGTTAAGAACTAACTTTGGACCCAGCAAACGAGTCCTGCAGCTGTTAAAGGAAGCTCGGCAGCGGCTCGACTCTAAAGGGGCCACTGAGTAGACTATTATATCATCTGCATAAAGATGCACTTCAGCTGGAAGCATGTCCTTGCTATAAAAATTTAAAATAAGGCAGGCACTGAAATGGAGCCGTAGGGGAAACCCTTAAAGTTCAAACTAAACCGTTCCTGTGTATCCCTGCGTGACTTGAACAACTTGGGGAAGTTCTGTTGCGTGCAAACGGGACCAAACGGGGCTGAGCGGACTGAGACGTCGGAGCTTCTGTCAAATTTGACAGAACATTTGCGTGAATAAACCTCCACAGATTTCATGTCGCTGTGTGTTTGTATCCTGTACGACTGCGAGTGTGTGACCTGATGGGTTTTTGTTTTTTGTGTCTGTGTGCGCATGTTTCTCCAGCTGCCCCAGACTGTAACTTACTCTACCTACCTTATGTGGCTCCGCACACGCACACGCACACGCACACACACACACACACACACACACACACACGCACACACACACACACTGATCCTACTTGACCCCCTCAGCCCAAGCAGTTGCTCACGTCACTTCACCGAAGGCGAGAGCAGCCAGCAGACTCTGACTGCAAACGCTCCTTGATCAAATAATGTTAGTATTTAAATCCTGCTATCAGCTGTCTGCGCGTCTCGTTTTGCAGTTTGTGAGGTCCTGATCTCCTTGTACATCGTGTGTCGGCACGGACAGTGAGTCCTGTGCATGTTTCCACCACGTGACCGTGTCTTTAATTCAGCTCGCAGCAGGTCAAAGTGCTGTAAGTATTAAAAAGAAAAGAAAAGAAAAAATGGTATAGTTTAAATGTTGTAATGTGGATTCAGTTGATGTGGTAAGGGGGTGTTTTAACGGCCCCCTTTGTCAGGTTGTGGCCCAGTGATGGTCCACTTGGGAGTTCCAGTTCATTCATGCCGCCAGAAAATACCTGCTTGTTCTCCAAAGTCCAGATTGACAAAAGATCTTATCTTTTCCCCACCTCCTCGGCTTTTAGAAAGTATGCTACCGAACTAACTGCCTGCTACACAACTCGTAAACAATAAAACGAAGCCAAACATTGGTGCTTAACAATTTATAGCTTGCTTCAAGCACTTAAGGTGGTGACTTATGCAGGTTTCCCTCCGCGTGCTTCCCGTAGCTGTTTGTACTTTTACTACTACAGACCTGTAAAATCAGTTGAACTCTACCTTTAAGTGGGAGATTCAAATAAGCTGGTGTCAATCAATTCTTTACCACCGTTTTTTTTTTTTTTTTTCCCAATGCAGCCTGTTTAGCGCGACACCATATATTTATAGTAGTTTCTTTTAGGATATGCAGATATGCAAAAACACAGCAGGACTTAAAAACGAAATAATAGGAAAAAAAAAAATAAAACGAGCGAGGATGTTTTTTTTTTGTTGTTGTTGTTTTTTTTCTTTCTTTCGGCACAAAATCCAACACTTGAACATGTACGCGCCGGTAAAACGCAGGAACGCGCACGCCGTCAGGAACGTGGCACGCGGGAGACGACAAAACGCGACCGCGCAGATCGCGAGTAAGTGCGGCCGCACACGAGCGGCGGTGTGGC